>NC_053493.1:283740347-284040347 GCF_905171775.1 Rana temporaria | reverse complement strand
CTAGTGGCTATCGACCTCTCTTGTTTTTTGGTATATTAGTGATTTATATATACCATCATATATCACATAGTTTATGATTTATATCAACATATATCACATAGTTTTGTGTGTTTTGTGATTCAAACATTTGTTTCACATGGTTTAGAGGTAGCGCAATTTATATTTTTTTCACTAAACACCTCTCTCGACTGAACTTTACATATGTGTTTCTGTAAGGACAACAAGGGGAATCACAGACAGGCATAAATACAGTAAAAGGAGCTGCCCATTAAGGACAGAGGATCAAGGTCAAAATCTGCACAATGTGTTCCTAGGTCTGTAGTAATAAATCTGATTTTGGGCACATTGTTTGATATGCAGCTTGATTTGTTGTCACTTTAATTTTCATCAGTAATAACTGAACTCTGTAGAGCCACTGGAGAAATTTCTTTCACAGTGAGCTAATTAATCATTTGCAGGAAAGATATTTTGATAAAACAATTTGCTGAAAATTGGTAGACATCCATCTGGGTGTCTATTGACAAAGTTATAATTGTCAGTGTCTGTTGACACTGTAATGCTGACTTTGTGTAATTGTCCTACTAATTATAACATCTTTCCTTTGTTAACAGTGTATAAGAAGCATCATTTTCCATTATGCTCTGCTGCATAAACCATTATATATAAGAACATTGGTGATTCAGTTTAGAAAATATAAATGTTTTTAACATCTTTAATTATCTTTCTCAGGATAAGATACGCATTGTTACAGAGCAATTGATATATATGGTTGATATACCCAAAGAAAGATCCAGTTTTATTCAAAACAGTTATACATATTGATTATACAACTTACAAGTTTATTGGATATAAAAATAACTAAAAAGTTCTAAAACAGTATTTATAGAGATACACAGTAGAGTAAGGTGCTAAGAACATTACTAAATTACATTTATTTCCATTTTTTGGGGGGGAAGCTGGGATGGGCTATTGTTGTGCTAGAGATAAGCAGGGTATCATCAGCTGTAATCAGGTAGGCTTTTGTTGAAGAAGGCAGAAAATTGTTTTTTTTTTTGTCCAGTGATTAACAATAATATTATAGTAGCGTCAACAGAATCAGCATCTTATGCCGCGTACACATGATCATTTTTCGGGTTGTAAAAAACAAAGTTTTTTAAAAATGTTATTTAAAAGGATCGTGTGTGGGCTCCAGAGCATTTTTCGGGGTTCTGAAAAACGACAATTTTTTTTTCCGAACATGCTCTATTTTTTAACGACGTTTTAAACAATGTTGTTTTTCAGGTTGTAAAAAATGATTGCGTGTGGGCTTTAACGACGTGAAAAAAACGTGCATGTACCTGAATTGGCAAATGTACCTGCGAGAAACACAAAAAAAAAAGTCCCAGCACCTTTTTAAAACCCCAGCCTCAGGGAAATCTCATGGCACTTTTGCACCATGAGGGGGAGATGGTATAGCAACAATTGTTTTATGTATTGTAAAACATCATATAATATTTCACAATGTTTTATTTCTTCTTTGCTATTTGAGAAAAATAAAAACAAGTATTTAAAAAAAAAAGAAAGGGGTGCCATTAAGAATGATTAGCAGCCCCAAACTTTTGTAAAACAGCAGCATGTTTTGGCTGTTGGTGGTTGCGGGTGATGGAACAGGTGAGTATTCCTGAACCTGCAACCAGCCACACAAGTGTGACCCTAGCCTTAAACTTGTGATCATAAAAATAAAAAATATACAACTATTTTATTTTAATCTGGTGAATCTATAGTAGACGAATCTTTGATATGGGAGAGGTGCTAATAATGAAAAATATAGAATGGCAACATAACATAAATGTGGGAAGGGAGATAGAGGAGTCAGAATGGTAACTTGTTTTGACCAAGAGGGCATAGAGAAGGCAGAGTGGAAGAAAAGAGAGGAGAGTCCAGAGGGAAGAGGATTGACAGCTGACCCTGAAAAATTGGAAAGGAACACAACAGCAAAATAATATTTTATTTTGGAGGAATGGGAGAGGCGGTAGAACATGAGCTAATCAAGTACTGAAGAGAGTGAGAAAGAGATTGCATAAGGAAATGTATCAGGGATGAAGATAATGGGGAACAGTAAGTGGAATCTGCTTGTAGACAGGGCATAAAGGATTGTATGATGAACTACTACGAATAAGTTGAGTAGGTAGAGTAGGTAGAATGGAACGGAATGTAATCATGGCGAAATAATGAGAATGATTTTGGCTGAAAGCAGACAGAGGTGGGACATGAGCTGAGTGTTAATGGGCGACAAAGGAAGCAGAGTGATAACAGATTATTGCTGATTGGTGGGGAGTGGAGGTTTACCTTCTGCCACTCATGGGATAGCTCTGCAACCTTTTGTCCTTAGCGACGTCTTATCTGGTGCAATAATTTTAAATTTCTTGGCCTATAAGGTTTTTTTTCCTGCATGGTGTATGACTAGTACTAGACACCAGGGTATGTGTGTGCACAGAAATATTCCCCACAGACTCACCTCAATGGTTTTGAATCTAACAAAAATGCAGATATTAACCACTTCCATACAGGACACTTACGCACCTTCCCGCCCAAGCCAATTTTTTAGCTTTCAGCACTGTCGCACTTTGAATGGCAATTGCGCGGTCATGCTACATTGTACCCAAACAAAATTGGCGTCCTTTTTTCCCCACAAATAGAGCTTTCTTTTGGTGGTATTTGATCACCTCTGCGATTTTTTTTGCGCAACAACTAAAAAAAGACTGAAAATTTTGAAAAAAAATTAAGTTTTTATTTTTTTCTGTTAATTTTTTTGTAAATAAGTACGTTTTCTCTTTCAATTACGGGCACTGATATGGCGGCACTGATGAGATGGCACTGATGGACATCTATAAGGTAGTACTGACGGGCACAGATGAGGTGGCACTGATTGGCGGCGCTGGTATGCGGCACTGATGGGCACACATAGGCGGCATTGATGGGCACACATAGGCGGCACTGATGGGCACACATAGGCGGCACTGATAGGCACTCATGGGCAGCACTGATGGGCACTCATGGGCGGCACTGATGGGCACTCTTGGGCGGCACTGGGCACTCATAGGCGGCACAGATGGGCACTCATGGGCGGCACTTATGGGTGGCACTGATGGATACTTATGGGTGGCACAGATGGGCACTGATAGGTGGGCACTGGGCATGGATGGGCACTGTGGGGTGGCACTGATGGACACTGTGGGGTGGCACTGATGGACACTGTGGGGCGGCACTTATTTACCCATGATGCCAGTCAGTGCCCATTTGTGGGCACTGATTGGCATCTTTTTTTTATGCTTTTTTTTCACTTTTTTTTTCCAGACTTTTTTTTTTTGCCCATCCCTGGTGGTCCAGGGTGGGCTTCCCTGGTGGTCCAGTGTGGCGATCCGAGGGGGGGGCTGCGCTGATAAACAATCAGCGCGAACCCCCCCTGTCAGGAGAGCCGCCGATCGGCTCTCCTCTACTCGCGTCTGTCAGACGCGAGTGAGGAAGAGCCATCAACGGCTCTTCCTGTTTACATCGTGATCAGCCGTGGTTTGACGCGGCTGATCACGTGGTAAAGAGCCTCCGTGAGAGACTCTTTACCGAGATCGGTGTTGCGGGGTGTCAGACTGACACCCTGCAACAACGATCGCTGCGATGCGCGCCCCTGGGGGCGCGCAGCGGCTCAGAATCCTGAGGACGTCATATGACGTCCAGTCATGATTCTACAACCACTTTGCCGACGTCAATATGTCAATGGCGGGCGGCAAGTGGTTAATAGTGAGTACATCATTTTACTATTATTACTTTTACTCTTTAATTCCTGAACTATGCTCTTGACTTCCTTGTTTCCCCATGATCTGAAGGGGTATCCTTTTTTGTAGAAAAATATCAATAAGCATTAATGTTTTCCTACTTTCAACAAATAAAGTAGAACAATTTTTTTCTAATGACTTACCATCCGAAACAGCCACTGTTGTTGGGGCGGACCCTTGTTCCCAGTGTGTATGACCCTCTAATTTATTTGGGGAACATGCCCAACAAATCAAATAACAACACATGATGGCAAACAGAGGCAACTGACAGTTGCACCAATAATACAGTTTGCAAATGAGATGTTATCAAAACCACTTATATAGTGGACCTAAAACCTGTTTCAAGAGAGCAAAATATATACATCTTAGGCCTCAACATAAAGGTTGTTTTAAATATGAAATATACACATACAGAGCCTGAAAGTCACAGTCCCTTAACCAGAGATAACAAATTGTCGGTGGCTGAAGTTGGGGTCCAAGACTAAGCTAGGGGTGCTCTAAACTGAGTTTTTTGTAAATTCAACAGGAAATGGGGAATACTCCTCAGAAAAAGAAAGAGTATATCAAAGTTGGCAGCCAAAGGCCTCTATCAGCTCTTAAGTCCTTCAAGAGCTCCCTCCTTCTCATTGGCATCTGGAACATTCGATACATGGGCAGGCTTATTCTTAAAGGCTACGTGGGTGAAGGCAACAGTCCCGAACACAGTAGCAGTGACCCCAGGCAGCATAGCAAATGTTCTGGATGCAGATGTTCTCTCTTGCAGCACTCAGAGCCCTTTAGTCCTATGACAAATTGATCTGGACAGCACAACTTTAGTGAAGTCCCATCTTTGCAGTAAAATGATGGTGCACAACCATCTACTGTCATCTTTGTAGGTTCCACTGCTCCAGGTCACAGTCCTTAGCACACACCCAGTGGTTCCAGAGTTAGTAGCAGTCTCTGAACAGGTGCATGAGTTCAGTCATCATGCAACAACACAGTGTGGTACCAGTCCTCAGCAGCCTCGTTTCTCTACTTGACTTTCCATATGAGATTGCACTTTCCAGTGCATGCTTTCCATCTCTTTTCCTCCTCCTAGAACTTTTCTTCCAAAGATCATTTTTCCTTGAGCCTTTAAACACATCTACTGCTCCCAATGGCAGGGAGCAGTAGATCAGTGTCCTGCCACTAGGCAGAACAGGGAAATGCCTTGTTTACATCTCCTCGCTCTGCCACTCCGTGACACGATCGCTGGACACGGCAGGTACGTTGCTTTTCCCACAGGAGCCATTCTGCCGACGTAAATGTCCATGAAGTGGTCGGCAAGTGGTTAATGTAAAATAGGTGTATATACAATAATGCGCAAACCAAATATTAATGTAAATCAGGCTGCCAACATACCATATGGAAATAAGGTGAAAAAATTGTGAAAAAAATGTAGCGCCCAAAAATATATGGAGACCCTAAAAAGGGAGAAATTAATGTGTACCCTGAGGGTGGATGACTTAATAACTAAGTCCAGCACCCCTTAATACACAATAGTGAAATTGTGAGGTGAAAATATGAACATTGGGATCTGTGGTGTGAAAAATGCTCCTATGTGGCAAAATTACAGACAAATCTGTGCTCAAACCAGAATCAGCAAGCAAATGTACATATGTGAAATACCTGTGGTGTAAACCACCATACATGTGTTAAAAAATAAAATGAAACCAACAAAGTGATATATATAACCAAATTGGATGTTTGTAGTATAGAGACAAAGAGTTAGCTGTAAAAACAGTCCTCCAAAACCAACATTCCACTGATGATCAGGTGTGCCCCAATAACGTAGGCGTAAACCCAATCCTGCAAAGAAACAAAGTCTGCTGGGGAATGTGGAGTCAAAAATACATATATAAACTTCCAGTGTTGGGTGGAGCAGATATCTTCAAATACAACTGTCTTCAGTGCTGGACAAGTAAATAAATAAATGGGTGGGTACCCTTACCAGAACTGGTGGACCCTCTCAACCACCATACGGTGGGAGGGTCGTCAGAGCTTGTATAGACCGATTGTCTGGGTCCAGGGGTCCTCACTCCGCGTGTCCAAACCAAAAATGGTTACTGAAGCACTTGTTCTTCCAGGAAAGATGACCGAGATCAATTTATCGATAGTTGCTCAAAACACCCAAAATGGTATAAGGAAGAAAAAATAGAGGTGCTCCTCATAGTGTAAAATCATTTAATAAAAAAGCATTCCAAATACACACACGTGGCGAGAAATGCAGTAAAAATATAAAAAACTTGAAATAGTCACACTTGAAAAAGATCACTCAGCTAAAAATCAAACGAATAAAATAGCAAAAAGAAAAATACAGCAGCAAACTCCCACCTTGGATAAAGGTGTGGGGAGTATTCCAAACAAAGTTGAGAATGCAATGGGGATGCAGTGGAGTAGTCACCCGACCAGTTTCGTCGCTAACGGACTTCAACTGGGGTATCTGACCCTCCTCTGCTGCCCCCCTGCATTAAATACCTTACATCCAGATCCCTGATTGCTGCCATCTGCTCCTCCATGTCTAAACGGCGTGCGTTCCATAATAAGGAACTGGATTCGTCGTCTGCGATCCAAAAGCCGGAAGTAGTAGGGCGGGGCTTAGCGTCAGGATGCCCAATGTGTTAGGATGACACAGTCACTCCCCCTCTCCTCCTCTGTAGTAGGTGGGAGATGTGGCAGTCAGCCGACCAATGGGCATTAATCAGCAGCCCTTCCGCAACGTCGTGACGTCAGCGCCGTCACGCTGCGTCCCACGATGCGTTTCAGGCATGTCCCAGGAAGACGCCAGTGCAAATACATAGGCGTTCCCAGACATTCGACGTCATGTGTCTGCCCAGAGGTGGCATTAAACCCACCGGGGTTATCAGAGATCACCCTAAGTCACCCCAATCTAATAGACATTTACAAAGGCCAAAACATAAACCTATATATGAATAACTTATATGGATCAGATGAAAAGCAAGCAATCACGGAGGTGGATCCAAGAACCCACTAGAAATATATAACAACGAGTATTAAAGAGATACACACATATAAATCTCCATCTTCAGAACCACAAAAAAACATCAAAAATTGTTGACGAACAAAAGAAATAATAATATGTGTGAAAAACAAGCGATCATAAGACTCCGTCAAAATATATAAGATTAGGACTGATTAATGAACGCATTAATGTGTTACTTTCTACAAGCAGCCTATATTAGAGTAAACTTTCACATTCCTGTGGCAGCCATTTATTTTTGTATAAAAACATGAGGTGTTTGGCATGGCACTGAAAATGTGAATGCATGAGTTTTCCTGTGAATAAATTGCATATCCCATACTCCCTGGATTTCTCAGCCTAGTGCAGGTGAGAGCTATATAGTAATTAGATCTGACAGCCACAAGCAGACATACTATTTACAGGCAGACAAAGAGCTTAATAATACAACTGGAATATCTATTTTTTAATTACAGTTATACTCATTGTTTTGCGATGTGATGTAGCGTATGACCAGGAACATGAAGTTGTTATTCCCATTTAGGCAATTAGGTAGACATGTGCAGAATGGAAGAATTTGCTTAGTTTCAGACAGATTCGTTATGTTACTAATTTTATATGTTGATTTGTTTCGATATTCATTTTGTTTCATTTAATTTTGTTTTGTTTATACATTTTCAAATGAATTCCAAATTTTCAGAACAATTCTTATTCAGATAGATCGAAAAATTATCAACCGATTTGTATTCTGTGAATAGCTGGTTGTTAAGGAGTGGGCCGGGAAGCCGGAAGTCCTTAGCAACTGATGACTTATCAGCAGTTTTCCCCACTGACTATGAACAAAAGAATGCTGGCAATGAAAAATGCAGAAAAAATGGCGTGGGGTCCCCCCCAAATGATACCAAGCCTTTTGGGTCTAGTATGGACTTTAACCTCCCTGGCGGTAATCCCGAGTCTAGCTCTGGGAGTGATTTTAACTGTGGGGGGATGGGCTACCAGTGACATGAGGAATTGGAGATATGCACGATTTTGTAGATAGGGATATTTCTTTTTATCTTTTTATCTACACTTCGTATTCACATTTTTAACTTGTAATGAGACAATTTATTATGTTAGTTGTTATTTCCTGATATATGGCCAATCACGTTATACCGTAGTATATTATATATGTTCAACAAAATCAAATGTTAACATAGCCCAATTTATATTTATTTTTATATTGTAGAACCCTCTATTTAGCGTAAATACATAATTTATGATTTATAAGATTATTCAATTTTTTAAGGGGACTTTATCCTCTGTATGCATGAATATCCAGTTCTATCAGTCTTATTATAACACACTATTCATTTTTAATCATTTTTACCAGATTTTATTTTATTGTATATGAGTGTATGTATATTATGGATCAATTTTGTCCCTTTGATAATGAGCACTTTTTTTCACAGATTTGTTTATTATTTAAACAAGTGCCATTCTTAGTGGTAATTCCTCATTATTGAGGACATTACACTAATCTGTCACAAGATGGCAGTCATGTACTGGCATATATAAACAAGCTGTAGTGACCCCTACAGCTAGCTTGAAAAAGGTGCGCGCCGTGTGTTTTTCCCCATCGAACCACGGCACTAGCACGGAAATGCGTCGCATCATCGAAGTCCAGCGTGATGATGTCATTCCCTCCTCCCATGCCATAGCGTCCCGACGTGCGTTCCAGCATGCGCTCCAGCATCGCGGTTTGCACATCCATGTACCGCCATCAACACATCCTTTTGTGTTTGATTTGCAGTGTTGAATTGCCATACAGCACCAGTGTGTGGTGATAAGGGACAAAGATACAGATCGTGGCTGGGCCGGACGATTCACAGACTTCATACCTATGCCTGATAACCAACACCTCCATGTGAGTGATTCTATGTTTATTTTACATTAAAGTCAAACAGTTTACTTAGTGGCGCCTGCTCTTGTTGTTTTCTCGTTTCATGTTTTTGGAGCATTGCTTCGGCACCCACCGCAAGGCTGCCTGATTCCATGGACTGTCTCACACACTAAAGCTTTATTAAGCTTATAGGACTGGTACTTTGGACTTTGTTATTTTCATAGTTTACTGCATGTGCTTTCTTGTAATCTCTTGTACCAGTGACACAACACTGATCACTGCTCCCAATGACAGGGAGCAGTATATCAGTGTCCTGTCACTAGACAGAACAAGGAAAATGCCTTGTTTACATAAACCAGTACCTTTAGCGGTATCCCCGAACCAGACTCGGGATTGCATCGCAGTATCCAGGCGGAGTTTACTTACCTTGTCACCTGGATCCTGCAATGTCTCCCCGTTGTGTGATCGAGCTGTCTCCTCGCTCAATTTACACAGTGCCTATGTGCCACCGAGCTCTGTTCCCTGCGACGTTACGACGCACGGGCGGAGATCGGCGCCAAGTTCCAAAAAATAAAAACACAGTACACATACAGTAGCCCGCTGACAACTGATGAGTCATCTGTTGTTAAGGACATGGAGGTTAATCATTCTGAAAATGTTGAATTAGTTACCAAAGGAATATACCAAATAAAAAAAAACGAATCTCAGCGAAAAAAGGAAAACTGATCATGCCTGATAAAACAAGCTGCAGTGTTTCATTTAAATGAAGCGCGTCCCCACGCCGAATGAACTGCGCATGCGCCGTCCTTAAATTTCCCGCCGTGCTTTGCGCTAAATGACGTCGCAAGGACGTCATTTTTTTTAACATAGACGTGACTTACGTACATTCCGATTCACGGACGACTTGCGCAAAATAAAAAAAAAATTCAAATTAAACGCAGGAACGACGGCCATACTTAACATGGCAAATCTAACTATACGCGACGAAACACCAGCTGTAACTATACGCCGGAAAAAGCCACCTACAAACGCCGTAAAAATGCGCCGGCCACTCGTACGTTCGTGGATCGTCGGAAATAGCTAATTTGCATACCCGACGCGGAAAACGACGTGAACGCCACGCAGCGGACGCCGAAGTATTGCATCTTAGATCCGAAGGCGTACGAAGACGTACACCTGTCGGATCTAACCCAGAAGCCGTCATATCTTGTTTTGAGGATTCAAAACAACAATACGATGCAGGAAATTTGAAAGTACGCCGGCGTATCAGTAGATACACCGGCGTACTCACTCTGTGGATCTACCCCTTCATGTTTACATCCATATCTGATTATAATAATCTCCAATAAACACAAATATCATAAATCTGCAGTATCATGCAATGAGTGGTAAAACAATGTTCCATTTATGAAAAAAATATTAGACTCTAAAAAAAACATTGCAAGCATCATATATCCATAATATCATGCAATAAGTTGTAAATCAATGTCCCATAGGTGAAAAAACATGTAATGCAAAAAACAAAAGACAAAAAAGAACAATCCTTCTCAGACTGTTCCAACACAACAATTTGTGTATTTTCACTTATTCAGCTTCATCCCATCCAGCGTGCTGCTTAGTGAAGTGATGTAAAACACAGCTACAAGAAAAGTGCTCCACCACCACTGATGCTAATTATGCACTCACCAGAGCCCCAAGGCCCACTGAACTAACACACATTTGTTCTATAGCCAAGATAACCAACATGGAACTCCAAATCAGCATTTCTTCATCCCACAGGTATGTTCTCCCCTCAATGGATGTGCACTATTCACCCAGAAAAGAAAGGACAAGGTAATCGTGTAACACGTTTTATTAAAAAAAAATTAAAAAGCAATGAACGTGCTTACACATCAGACCAGCTTGATCAGCAACCGGTGACATAACCGGGTGGCCCCATTCCCTGCCTATATAGGAGCTGTCAAAGTGCATGGCGGGCAGTCGGTGGGAGGCCTCCTAGAAAGTGGATGTGTTTAAAAAATAATAATTAGGTCTGTCAGGCGTCGTGATTGACGGTGGAATTACATTGAGGGACACTTTTTTTTACTAAAGAATTTGTCAAAAACTGTCTCCTGTTTTTCATACTTCTTGACACTGTTTGATGAATAGGTACGGGTACGATGTACCAAATATTCATTCATATAGGGGAGGCCAAGATCTAGGGGCCCCTTGATAAAGATTCCTATAATTCCTATATTGGTGTCAATAAAGACCATATTACCAGAATAATGCCATATTACTAAAGCTAAATTCTACCATGTTTACAATGTCAGATTGATATATGGCAGGGATATGCAATTAGTGGACCTCCAGCTGTTGCAAAAGTCCCATCATGCCTCTGCCTCTGGGTGTCATGCTTGTGGCTATCAGAGTCTTGCTATGCCTCATGGGACTTGTAGTTCTGCAACAGCTGGAGGTCCACTAATTGCATGTCCCTGATATATGGTATAACGGAATTGCTACTTTGTCAGTGAGTCATCATTTTATTGGAATAATTTCACGTTTTGTAACCATGTGTCATATTGGCAAAAAGTAGCCATGCAACCAAAAACTGTGAAGCCATGTGGATAATATAGAAATGTGGATAATATTTGCATATAAATAGAGTGGTGTCAATTAGGGATGAGGTTCGAGTTCGAGTCGAACTCATGTTCGACTCGAACATTGCCTGTTCGCCGAACAGCGAACAATTTGGGGTGTTCGCGGCAAATTCGAAATACCGTTGAACACCCTGGAAAAGTCTATGGGAGAAATCTAAAGTGCTAATGCAAGTTATTGTCATAAAAAGTGCTTGGGGAGTAGAGATTTTAATAATGCTTAAAGTAAAACAATAAAAGTGAAATATTAAAATTTCGTACCTAGGGGTGTGTAAAGTATGCCTGTAAAGCAGCGCTTGTTTCCCATGCTTAGAACTGTCCCTGCACAAAGTGTCATTTCTGAAGGATAAAAAGTCATTTAAAATCACTGCTCCCAAAAAAAACTGCTGTTTTTTAAAACTATTTTTGCATTGATACATGTCCCCAGGGGCAGGACCCAGGTCCCCAAACACTTTTTAGGACAATAACTTGCATATTAGCCTTTAAAATTAGCACTTTAGATTTCAAACGTTCGAGTCCCAAAGACTTTAATGGGGTTCTAAAGTTCACACAAACTTTTGAGTCTGTTCGCAGGTTCTGGTGCAAACCGAACGGGGGGGTGTTTGGCTCATCCCTAGTGTCAATTACTTTTAGGGTGTACATTGTAGCACACCCAGCACAGTCCAATATGTTGCAGTGATGCTCATTTTGAATTTGATTTGGTACCATTCAATGAATGGCACTTTAATGCATCTGTGGAACACACCTGCACTCAATTGCACAGTGATTGTTGTGGGGTGTTTTTTCCGGTGTTGGGGTCTATTCATAATCAATAGGCTTTGGTAATGCAAGGCGTTGCAAAGCACAATAGCATGTGCTAGGCCTCGTACACATGACCCAATTTTCTCCATTCCCGCCAAGGAAATAGAGAACTTGCTCTCTTTTTTGCTCGTTGAGTTTCTCAACAGTTTCCTCGACGGAAATGTACACAAGACCGATTTCCTCGGCAAAAAAATTTCTTCATTTTTGCCGAGAAACTCGGTCGTGTGTATGAGGCCTAATAGGCACATTCATTTCCACAATCGTCCTTTAGACTCTACCCTCTTTATATAAGCACAATCGTACCATTAATTTGGTAAAGCAACATATTGAAAACCACAAAAGAGTAAGTTGTGGGAACATAGATTACCCCAACAGACCCTAAAAAGGTTTCATCTAAATACAGAGTCCTACCAGTAATTTGGCTAAAGGCTTTTCTTTCCCCCCAGGCCTTAGTGCTCAGTGTTGCCTCCTAAGGAGTCCAGGGGAATGTATACATTTAAATGCCTCTTTTCAACTGAATGTCTTCTTTCCTCCTATAAATTAGTGGAAAACTGATTATCATTCAAGTCTCCAGAAGTTCACAGCACATCATGCATACTTGGGCCTTTTATTTCTTGTGATTATCCTGCCCATCCAAACATGTTACAGAAACGACAATATTCTCCACTGGCTTAAATTGCATTTGAAGAGAATCTTCCTAAAATGATTTTTTGCTATTGAGGAGAATGTCCCCAAGTGTATATTATACTCCATGCTTGATTATCTCAATAGAATAGAAAACGATTAAAAGATTATGTTAGGCTGTTTATCATAACCTAGCCAGTTTACAAAATATTTGCTATTATGCCTTTAATTTGAGTTTTGCAATATCTAATTTTTACTATTGTATGTTTAATTGCTGCACAATATTTGAAAATTATTTTTATTTTGCATAAGGCATGGCAAAATAACCAATCAAAAAATTGTTATACACCATTGTCATTTTTCAAATTGGTGTTAGATTCTATGATTTTAACTACATACATTTTTGGAATACTCTGTTCTGCACGTTATTCATCTGTTATTTCAGATACACTATTTGTATTTGTACTTGTCACTAGCATCTGTTGTATATTTAAGTAATTATTTTGGGAAAGGTACCATGTATTTTAGTTAATTGGTGTCAGGAGATGTATTTGTGTTGTATTTCCAATTACTGGGAATTATATACTGGCATTAAGGTTTAACGTAAATCTATAAGACAGACAAAAATACATAATTATAGCTGACTGTGATTACCTTGCAGAAATCATTATTATTTAAGACGTCTTAAAAAAATGCTCTTTTTTTGACATTTTATGAGCAGAGCTGGAGACATTTACAGACTGTGAAACACAAATTGTAAAATATATTTAGGGCAGATGTATCAGCAAAGAGAAGCACTAAGCAATCATGGCAATTTATCAAGGAATTACAATGTGTTCTCTGCAGGTTCACTGTGTAGAATCATTCTCTTGCCAAGTTTATGTTCCAGAAAGTGAGAGCTCAGCCATGTCAGGGCTCTGTCAAATAAGCTCCCTGCCAAGATTTTATCTTGCCGTGATGGGTCCATGCATTGCTCTTACCTAGAAGTCAACCTTACAATATGGAAAACCTTATGACACATGGTATATATTTCTTCCTTGTTCTCTGGTTTTGTATTAATAAAACATTGCCAATCTTCTTTGGAAACAGGAGGCCAATGGCTCATTACATCTAAAAGCATGTCACATGTAAGAGCTTGTTTTTCTACCTGCACTTTGCTTGTGATGTCTGACCTTGCTGGATGATTAAAGGAAACAGGCAATATAAAAGGTATTTTCAAGTGCGTACACACCATATAACCTAGGCATTGTGCATTGACCTGAATATGTAACCTTTATTATCTTCAAAATATCTTTTTGGAAAAGATCTAGAATCAATTTTATGGTTTCTTGTCTTTGTTTTAAATAAAAAAAGGAAGTTTAACACCTGTTAAATCATAAATGCAAATGAAAAAGGATGCATTAAATACAAGGGGAAAAAAATGTGCTCCTTCTTTATACAGCTGAACTCTTTTAAAAGGTAACTCTACTTTGGTGGAAAACAAAATAGCAAATTAAGAAAAAATAATATAGTGTATACAATTGAAAAGCAAGTCATATTGTAATTGAACTTAATAAAAATGACCTTTCCTTTTCATTCTGCAGCTCTGTAATTTTCTGAAAATGCAATGCACTATGGTTACCTGGAGATGTTCTGTACACAGAATGTGTACAGAGCACCCCCCAGAAACTGCATTTCCTGATTGGCTCACTAATTTCCCCAGAAGTCTGCAGTAAGATACAAGTCAGATTTCAGGCATCCTCTGCAACAAAAATGTAATTTTTGGTGAGATACTTCCAATAGGAAATCTTGTGTAAAGGGATGCAGGCCCAGCAGCTTTCTTCTTTGGAGCCCTGCAGGTGCACAGCTAATTGATAACTATACAACCACTCACATTAGACTCACTTTACCACATGGATATAGAGAGACACACAGGGATTTATTCAGAATAACAAAAGGTAAGAATCTGCAACAAAGTTTGGTAAAATCCTTGTAATGAACATAGATCACCCAAGGGGGATGTTTTGTTTCTCAACAAAAGTGGTGTTACACTTTAACCACTTAAGGACCGCCTAACGCCGATATTCGTCGGCAGAATGGCATGGCTGGGCACAATCACATACCTGTAGGTGATTGTTAAATGCCCAGCCGTGGGTCGCGAGCTGGTCCGAAGCTCCGTGACCGCGGGACCCGTGGACCCGATCGCCGCCGGAGTCCCGCGATTGGTCACAGAAGCTGAAGAACAGGGAGAGGTGTGTGTAAACAAACCTCCTCGTTCTTCACAGTGGCGCTGTCATTGATCGTCTGTTCCCTGATATAGGGAAAGGCGATCAATGACGTCACATGTCCAGCCCTGCCCCCCTACAGTTAGAAACACATATGAGGTCACATTTAACCCCTTCAGTGCCCCCTAGTGGTCAACTCACAAACTGCAATTGTCATTTTCACAGTAAACAATGCATTTTTATAGCACTTTTTGCTGTGAAAATGACAATGGTCCCAAAAATGTGTCAAAATTGTCCAATGTGTCTGCCATAATGTCGCAGTCACGAAAAAAAAAACGCTGATCGCCGCCATTAGTAGTAAAAAAAAATTATTAATACAAATGCGATAAAACTCCCCTATTTTGTAAACGCTATAAATGTTGCACAAACCAATCGATAAACGCTTATTGTGATATTTTTGACCAAAAATAGTTAGAAGAATACGTATCGGCCTAAACTGAGGAAAACATTTTTTTATATATATTTTCGGGGGATATTTATTATAGCAACAAGTAAAAAATATTGCATTTTTTTCAAAATTGTCACTCTATTTTTGTTTATTTTTGTTTATAGTGCAAAAAATAAAAACCGCAGAGGTGATCAAATACCACCAAAAGAAAGCTCTATTTGTGAGAAAAAAAGGATGCCAATTTTGTTTGGGAGCCACGTCGCACGAACGCGCAATTGTCAGTTAAATCGATGCAGTGCCGAATCGCAAAAAGGGGCCTGGTCCTTTACCTGCATATTGGTCCGGGTCTTAAGTGGTTAACCAAATATTTTCTTAACGCAAGAGGTGACTATATTCTTACTTGAATATTGGTCTGCTGTATGCATTTTTCCAGGTCTGTACAGTAATCCAGAAGAAAACTTTGTTAAATAAAGACCAGTCACTGCTTCTTCCCCTCCTTGTGCAAGGGGACTTGTCTGGTATTTACCCCTAGTAGTTTTCCGCATGCAGCCTGTAGAGCAGGGGTGGGCAATTATTTTTTCGATGGGGCCACATGAGAAACTAAAAATATTTTGGAGGGCCGGGCCAAAAGGCTAAACTCAATACTGCATAAAATCAATTGTATTTCTTTATAAAAAGCAGTAAATATAATTGTTGGACAACTGGTACGAGTACTTGTTATAGTTAAAACAATGAAAAAGTGAGGTTGCCTTACAAGAAAAATTTTTTTATTAAACAAAATTTCCCAAAACAATGAACATTTTTCACTATTTGTGACTCATATTAGTGAAAATTATGGTTTATGTATGTCTTATTGTCTTAGTGATTGATTCACATCACAACTTCATTGATAGCTTTTTTTTTGTATGATTTTTTGTATGATTTTTAGTTTTGCTCATTACTGCCACACACGTGCAATGCATGGCTGCATGTGTGTGGCAGTGATGAGCAAAAGCAAAAATCATACAAAAAATAAGGGTATCAATTTCAAATCAATGAAGTTGTGATGTTAATCAATCACTAAGACATACATAAACCAGAGTGCCATCAATTGCTGCCAGTGTGCCATCAATTGCTGCCAGTGTGCCATCAATTGCTGTCAGTGTGCCACCAGTGTGCCATCAATTGCTGCCAGTGTGCCACCAGTGTGCCATCAATTGCTGCCAGTGTGCCATCAATTGCTGCCAGTGTGCCATCAATTGCTGCCAGTGTGCCACCAGTGTGCCATCAATTGCTGCCAGTGTGCCATCAATTGCTGCCATTGTGCCACCAATTGCTGCCAGTGTGCCATCAATTGCTGCCAGTGTGCCACCAGTGTGCCATCAATTGCTGCCAGTGTGCCATCAATTGCTGCCATTGTGCCATCAATTGCTGCCAGTGTGCCATCAATTGCTGCCAGTGTGCCACCAGTGTGCCATCAATTGCTGCCAGTGTGCCATCAATTGCTGCCAGTGTGCCATCAGTTTTTTTTTTTTAAGTTTATTTTCATACATTTTTCTCAGTTGTACCTTATCCTCTTAATTTGTCTCCTTGTCCCACTCATTTCTTCCTTTTTTCCTATTCTCATTTCTCTATCATCTTTTTATTTTTCACTCGTATTTTTTCTCTTATTTTCCTCTGCTTTTCTGTTTTCCTTATTTTTCTCTTTATATAGTCCCCTTTTTTTTCTATCTGTTCTTCCCTCTTCTTCCCCCTTTCTTATCTCCTTTTTGCCAGTGCCACCATTCATCTTTATCGATTTACACTTTCCTGTCTCCTCCTCCATTACCCACTTTCTCGTTTACCTGTTTTGCTTCTTCTGTGTCTCCTTTACTTGTCTCCCGATCTGATGGCTTCACTTCACACGTGTCTTCCTCCCTCCTGTTGTTTTTTGAATGGAAGTAATCTGTCTGGGTGGGCGGGGTCTCCAGACGTCATACGTCATCAGCGGCCCCAGCCCTGGCAGCGTCGGCATTGCCTAGCTACTGCAGGCAGCAGAGCGTGTGCGGGGACAGCAATAGCGGTTTTGATTGGATCCGACCTGCTTCCTAGCAACCACGGATCCCTGCACAGCACTCATGCTGTTCAGTGTCTCCGGTTTCTCCCAGCCCTGCTCTGATGATAGATGACATTGGGCAGGAGAGCCTGGAGACTAGAGGAGACACAGGCACAGCAGCATAAAGGGAGGTAAGCGGTGACCGCGGCCTGTGTTAACCCTCTCCAGGCCGCGGTCCCCGCTTACCTCCCGCTGTGCGGCCCGGTCATAAACAAATATCGGACTGCGGGCCCCCCCGAACCTCACTCAGCTGCGGGCCCCATAGCGCCCGCGTGGGTCGCTATGGCGGTAGTTCCGCCACGGCCATCCACTACAATGCTATTTCTAGCGATCCGCCCGGGGGCCGAATTAAAAGGTCCGCCGGGCCGTATACGGCCCGCGGGCCGTAGTTTGCCCACCTCTGCTGTAGAGGGTGGACATGCAGGTTTCCTCCCACAGCTCTCTGCACAGACAATAAAATCTGGGTTTACAAAGGCACTTTGTGCAAACAAAGTGGAGTTGTATCCTTTGCAGCTATTGAGAAATATATTCCAGCAACAGATTGAGTTTAGCTTCAAGTGCACTTAAAACCCCCACACAGCAATATTTTAAAGCTACGTCTAAAAATGCACTATGCACATACTCAATACAACTGTATAGTTCTATCTATATTCATCTCTTCTGAAGTTTACATGTTTTTTTGGCACAGAAGGTTCTCACTCAGACTTTACTGGCAATCTCAGTATGCACCACAGAATTCTGATTAGCTATGAATAGTGATATTTAGCTAAAGTTATTGCTATATCATTTCCCACATGGGCAGGAGGCATTAGACTTTTACAGCTGACAGTTCTCATATGAAAAGTTATTCATGTAGAATGTAACAGATAAAACAGAGAGAAGGAAAAAAAAAAAGAGAATAGGAAGGCAAAAGAGCAAGAAATGTTGGGATCAAATGTGTGTTAGCATGTCAACATAAGTAAGGAACAATAAAGACAGCAACAAGAAGGTATAAACTGTACTAGTTGATGGAGTGGATGGTGATAAAATATGATACATGTTATTTTCACCTCTAGTACTTTTTTTGTAGTATGTGACTGGCGAAGTTATTTCAGTAACAAGGCTTTTTTTTCTAAACAGGCTACAGTGCCGAGGCAAAAAATAGCTGTATGTTGCTTCATATCTCCAGACGAAGACACGTGACCCCGTGTCGTAACGTGTAGGGATTGGACGGACGTACACCTGGAGTGACGTAAGCCGGCGCTGTGGACTCCGCTCGTTTTTTATCTTTGCTGCACAGTTTTAGTTTTTTGAATGTAAGCGCAGGTTTTTCTAATAAAATTACCCCCTGAGCCTACGGTACTTTACTATTGGAGTCCCTCCTCTTTTGTTCTTTCTCCTATCCATTTGGGTCTGAGTACTGCTGAATTGTTAACGAAAAGGTTTGCCAGTCCATAGGAAGGAGCTGCTGGGACTATCCATAGAAGGCTGCCAGTGTGGTGTACAGTTGATGCCCTTTTATTATTGGCCTGGAGGTAAGAGTCCTGTGAGACAATTAAGGGATACGTATATCATCTGTCAAGCATTAGCAGTTACTGAGTGGATATTCAGCTTATTCAGAGTTTTCATTCTGACAGCACCTTATATGTCACTTATTTTGGGACTTATTTTTGCACTTTTTTGCACAGAAAAATATATTTTTTTCACTTTATATTTATCTCTATGTGTATTCACTTTTGAGTGATTTTTACACTTTATTGGACTCATTCATCACTGAGCTTGCCAGCTCTTGTATTAATATTTATATAATAATATTCTTATTTATTTATTAATCACTCACTATTTTCTATTTGGTCTCCATTGTGATACCTCCATTTCATCTGTGTGATACGTTGCGCAGGATCCCATTTATTATTAATTTCTGTTTGGTGTTATGTAAACATTATTAGGTTTTGCTGCACTGTATTTATTTTAGTTGAGGTTAATACACTTATTAAGGATCCGTATTAGCGCAAAAGCACTCGTCACTTTAATGTTTATGTAATGTGCGTATGTTTATTCGCTTGCCGACCGTATACTGTATATATATGGTGGCAAAGCGTCTCTCCTGCGCTGGATCGACTACCTGGTGCGTGATCCAGCACTTCTGGGTTGGGGGCGCACAGCGGGAGCTGATCAGCAGGCACTGCGGACTCGATATCCACTGGCACAGGCAGTCTGCCTATGTAAACAAGGTAGATTGCCATTCTGTCAGTGGGGAAGGCATTGATCCTGTGTTCCTACAAAGCAAAAACACAGATCTATGCCTTCCACTAGTACAATCACTTAAAACACAGTCTAGGAACACATTTAACCCTTTGATAGCCCCTGATTTTAAGCTGATTTTAACCTCTTCCCAGCAAGTTTCATTAGTAAAATGACAGTGCATATTTTTTAGTACTGATCACTATATTAGTGTTACTGATCCACAAAAAGTGCCAAAAGTGTCAGTTAGTGTCCTGACTGTCCACCGCAATATTGGCGATCGCCCCCATTACTAGTAAAAAAGATTTAAAAAAAATTACATAAAAATATCCCATAGTTTGTAGACGATATAGTTTTTCCACAAACGAATCAATATACACCTATTGGATTTTAGTGTCCTGACTGTCCACCGCAATATTGGCGATCGGCCCCATTACTAGTAAAAAAGATAAAAAAAATAAAAATTACATAAAAATATCCCATAGTTTGTAGACGCTATAACTTTTCCGCAAACCAATCAATATACACCTATTGGATTTTTTTTACCAAAAATTTGCAGCAGAATATTATTGGCCTAAATTAATGAAGAAATTATATTTTTGGCATTTCATAGCACAAAAAAATCAAAAAATGCAGAGGTGATTAAATACCACCAAAAGAAAGCTGTATTTGTGGGGAAAAAAAGAACATACCTTTATTTGGATACAGCGTTGCACAATCACGCAATTGTCATTTAAAATAATGCAGTGGCGTATTGCAAACAATGGCCTAATCATTAATGGGGTAAATCTTCTGAAGTGGTTAATATGTATATGTTAATATTGCCATAACTTTTACCTTGCCACTAAAAATCTTTTCCTAAATATGCCCATTGGAATCCTGTTAATGCATTACTGTAATGCTGTATATACAATAATAAATATGTATTTTTAAACTTTTCCCCAATCAGCTAAGTGTTGCAGCAAGAGCTTAAAATCTTATGCTGCCAGCATATTCTATAGGAGGGTAGGCTGTGGCATTCAGACAAAAAAGGCAGCCCAACTCTTTTTCAGTCTGACACAACCCACTAAACACTGTTCTAATTAAAAGCATTACTCTCTAAGCAGAGCTGTTGATTAGAGCAGTGTTAAGGGGTGTGTTAGAAAGCTGGACTGCTGCCTGTGTGTCAGTAATCCGAGTCTCCTAGTGCTGCAAGCACAGGGTTTTTTTTTTTCCAACCCTTGCTGCTGCACTTGACAAATAAAAAATTAAAAAACTGTATATGCAGCATTACAGTCATAGATTAAGAGGGTTAGACTTGGCTATATGAGGTTAGAATACACACTACAGTTAGGATGGCCATAGATGGATCAAAATGTGTCCAGCAATAGGGACCGACCAAATTTAGATCTATGTGTAGCTGCTGCAGTTGAACAGAATTTAATCGACTGGTTGACTGCTGTTAAACCTCTCTGTCAGATAAAAGCTGCTCAATAAGTGGCTGCAGCTGTCAGAATGCTATAACGTAGCAGAGTGGTTTCTCTTGCTCTTCACTTTCTCTTGTTTGAGTATGGCCATTGATGTGCTATACAGCCAGGGCACATGGAGGAGGTAGTAGGATGAATAACCAAGCTTTCATCATACTCTTCCTCTTTCTCCCAGGTACAGAGTATCGTAATGTCATCTGAAATGGCAAAACATCTTCAAGGAAGGATGCCATCCAGGGTATACAAAGGAGTAAAGGGAGCAACTGCCATATTTCTCTGGGTAGCGGTTGCCCCACACAAATCCCACCCTGCCATCTTTAGCTATATCACAGAGCAGGTAAGTGTCTCTTTCCCAGAACATAGAAATATGCACCCAGACACCCCAATACCCAGCACCTCAATTCTTGCTTAGCAAAATTGATGACTTTACAACTGCTCCTGTTGCAGCTGGTGTATTCTGGCCCCTTTTGTGACTTTGCAGCCAGTGTTGTACTACAGTGACAGGTTTTTACCACATTTTTTATCCCTGTACTCCACCATCATTAGAAAGGTAATATCTCAATGTTGCTGGACAACGCAATCAGTGGCAGAGTTCACATGACCACAGACACAGGGTTTAGCAAGCATGGGCAGGGAAGTTATATCTTCTTGATAATTACTGGAGAGGATGGTGCTGCCCTGCATCCTGAAACTTGGAGACAGTGACATTCACCACCAGTACTGTCTGGCCTTCAGCAGAGAAATTTCACACATGGTGCCATTGCTGGCACATGTTCTCAACCTGGTGGTACGGTGGTTTCTAGTTAGCTACCCTAGCATACATTCTTCTGAAGCAGAACAATTGAGTGTATAGCTGTTTTAGACAGCCATACCAAGCCAGTGTTTATCTGCATAATTAGTGGCCAGTTTTCCAATCCCCCACAGGATTCTCTCCTTATGTGGAAAATATCACACCACCACAAAGTCTAACAAAGCTCCTTACCAGATTTTCTGATCTCACATAGAGATCACAGAATGCCTTGCTGTTTTGCAGCCAAATATACCATGATACAAGGAAATAGGACTCAAAGTTCCTGAGGCAATATGATCCAAAAAAGAGATTTACATGAAAAAGGAGACCCACATAGTGTAGTATTTTACCAAGCCAATTTTTTAGGATAATAAGAATACACTTACAGAATGCATGGTAACAAACAGCATGTAACTCCAACATTAAGCACATCCAAGCTTTCACCTTGCACCTGAGACACCAATGCATTTCTCCATAACAAGCGTCATCTGGGGATACAAGTGATGCTTATTATGGAGAAACACATTGGGAGGGGGCCTCCTTTGCATCTAAATCCTTTTTAGAAACATTCTAAGATCTCTATGTGAGATCAGAAAATCTGATAAGGAGCCTTGTTAACTTTTTGCGGTGGAAGAGGCTTTGGGAACACTTTGTAGGGAGTGATATTTTCCACATAAACTGAGAATACTACGGAGGATTATAAACTGGGCATTATTTATGCACTTTAATTGGATTTCTATTTTCATTCATGCACTTTTTAGATAGACTTTTGCACTTTATATGATGTTAATGGACTTTTGATTTATTTAATTGTATTTCTCATGAAATGGGTTGTTATTTTTTTTTGTAATATATTAATGTATTTTGATCAGCGAACTTTAATATATGGTTTTTGAAGTGGGTTATACAGCCTTACCCAGTTAGGTGGTATGATGCAGCAGTGCTTTATTTCATATAATTCACGTATTTATGAAATATATCACTATATACAGTGTATATATACGTATATACTGGCTTAAGTCCAAAGCTGTCCATATGTGTTTAGATTTTCATTCAAACATTTGAATGAAAATCATATTTTATCAATGAATAAGTGGCTTCCTCTGAATGGCTGCGGTGGTAATTGTGACGTCATACACCCACTTCCCAACTTAATTATAAAATACAATGCTTCCTGTAATTGGTGGGGCCAGGATTGGGACGGTAAGTTCTTGTATCACTGCCAGATCACAGCGTTGTATACAGTATGCAGATGATGCTACGTACAGTTTAAACAGTGCTGATAGAGGCCACAACAATTAGTAAAGAAAGAGTTACTATGAGCCATGTTAACACCAACTCAATTGCTGCATATCTCACACTGAACCAGCCTGTTCTTGACACTGTTCTTGACACCACTCTGAAAGATATGCTTCCCTGATACCCCTCCAGGGGAGTTGATTATTGATCGCATATACTGTCTGCCAAAACCGCCACACCTGGCGGATGCTATACCAAGAGACACTATTGTCCGCATAAATTTTTTCCATGTAAAGAAAAAACTTCAGCATGCCACGAGAAATCCAGATGAATACCCTCAGCCATATGCCACCTTAGCTTTCTTTGCAAATGTATCCAAATACACCATGTTGTAACATAAGAATCTGTCAACTATCACTAAACCCCTCCGGGATCACCAAATACAATACAAGTGAGGTCACCCGGCTAAACTAATTATTATCACCAAGGACAATAAGTCCTACTCTTCACCAACAGTGGTCGTTACAGCTGGACCTGTCGTAACCTGCCTACACCGGAAGCTACTAATTTATCTACTAAGTTGTCTACCACATCACTCCAACTCCCAAACAACACACTACTGGGTCACATTTGGCCCAACCCCTTCTTCATGTGGAGATTAGATTGTAACAGGATATCACTACGGAGGTCAACGGTGCGATTGAGTGAGAGCGCCCTGCAGGTATGCAGATCTGGGTGACACACTCTCCATCTCAATGAATGTGAGCTCTGGAGTACACAGGAATAGGGAGTTTCCTCACAGACCATGGATGACTGTGGTGGTGCCTGAAGGGTTGCCTAGACAACAGTTAGGTATATAAGGTTTCACCTAATTCAACTCACCTAACTACTGATGAAGGCTGAGAGGCCAACATGCGTTTAGAGGGGAGGAGTCAAATCTGTGATGTCAAGCGATGTCAGGTGATGTCGATTGCTGCTGGGGGATATAGTGTTGCTGGAAGGGATCTATTTTTGCAGGGGGAGGGTCCATTGTTGCGGAGGAGGTATATTTTTGCTGACGGGGCAGCTATCATTGCTGGGGTGGGTCATATGTTGCTGGGAGAGTCAGTTGTTGCCTGAAGGGATCTACTGTTGAGGGGGAATTCTATTGTAGCTGGCTGCTGGATGGTCTATTGATACTGTCTGTGGGGAGATCTTTTGTTGCTGCTGGTGGTCTGTTGGTAGGGGGGTTTATTTTGTTGACGGTGGACTATTGTTGCCGGGGGGTCTATTGTTGCTGGGGGTCTAATTTTATTGGCTGCAGGGAATCTATTTTACTGCTTTTCTTGTTATCATTAAAGGGGCAGTACTAGGAGGTGGGTAGGAGGTGGGACCATGGAACGTTGCTCAGAGGTAGATAGTGTTAAAGACGGGGTAACTCCAAAAGGGAGAGTTCCTGTACCTATTCTCTGAGAAAAAAAGCCCTGGTTTTATGGAATGTATAATTATTTGTTTATATAAGATTTATAGATACGCTGCACTATTTTCACAAAATTAAAATTGAAATAGGTGTGTTGTATCACTATAGATGCTCAGCAGCTGTGTAGACACTCAGAGGGGTAAATATATATATATATACATTTTTTTTTCCACGTCATTAGAAGAGTAATGTATTAGCATTGTGGCGCTGATTGTTTTTCTCACAATTTACTAGACAACATAACCAAATTAGAACTGATAAACTTTTCCAACCCTACTCCAACTATTAGCGATAAAATATTTCAAGCCAAAAATGCCCTTAGGTCCTTTCTTAATGCCAAACATGCTAAATGAATGCTAAAACTGCATACCAATTTTTACGGAGCCAGGAACAAAGCCGGCAAGCTTCTAGCTCCCCTACATTATCCACCCCACTAGCGGAGACAAACTATACCATCAGAAAGGCATATCAAATGCCTTTCGAGCATATTATCACGCATTATACAACAGATGACCCCGCAACAATAAAACCCACAGAAGCTAACATAAAAATTTTACTAGATCAACTGAAGCTCCCTAAACTTTCACCGGAACAACTCACATCTCTAAATAGTCCTTTCACTACCACCGAAATCACTCGAGCTATATTGACACTTCCCTCAGGTAAAGCCCCCGGCCCAGATGGACTCTCGGCTGAATATTACAAACTGTTTGACACCACTCTAGCTCCACACTTATGTCAGTTGTTCAACACTGATGTGTCCTCAGGTGCCTTTCCTGATGAAATGCTTTCTGTAAACATTGTGACCTTGCCTAAACCAGGGAAGGAGTCAGTTACCCCTCCAATTTTCGTCCCATCTCTCTATTGAATACAGACCTCAAACTATATGCAAAACTTATAGCCCACAGATTAGCTACAATTATGCCCCACCTCATAAACCCAGATCAGGTTGGCTTCACTATGGGTAGACAAGCGGCTGATGCCACCCGCAAAATAATGAATCTCCTCCATTACGCTGAGGCCAACAACATCCCATCTCTATTTATTACTTTAGACGTGGAAAAAGCATTCAATAGGATCCACTGGGGCTACATGAACCACACTCTAACTGAATTTGGCTTCCAAGGCAACATTCTATCAGCCATTCTAGCCCTCTATTCAAAAACCACCTGTCCGGGTCTTCTCAGATGGGATCTTTTATGACCCATTCCCCATTGCTAACGGCACCAGGCAAGATTGCCCCCTCTCTCCAATAATTTTTACGTTGCTGATGGAACCCTTAGCCCAAAAAATGTGCCTCTCACCCCTCATAACAGGAATCCACGTCAAAGACCAAGAATACAAAATTACCCTATTTGCATATGATATAATTTTAACGCTAACAGCCCTGGTTTATTCCCTGGTTCATGTACAAAAAATCAACTCAAATTAACTCTTGTTCATTCTACAAAGTAAATATCTTGAGTGTAATGATACCTGACGCTGTCAAAAAGCCTTAGCCCCCTATAACTGGGTGACCACCTCCATGCCTTACTTGGGAATTAATCTGACTACCCCATCCTCCAATCTGTATACATACAACTACACTCCATTTCTGCAGATCTGTAAGAAAGACCTTCAAATGATTAGCAAACAATACCTCTCCTGGGCGGGCAGAACAGCTGCCTTCAAAATGCTTACTTTACCAAAACTTCTTTATTTGTACAGAGCCCTACCTATTGTTGCACCCACAACATTTTTTGACACCCTCAAAAGAACACAGTGCTCCTTTGTTTGGCAAGATAGGAAACCCCATTGCCCCATATGCCTCCATCATTAAACACAAATCTGTTGGTGGAATGGGATTTCCCGATGTAAATGACTATCACACGGCAGTGATTCTTGACCAAATTAGACACTGGTTCACTCCCTCCTGTAACAAACAATGGCAGCACATCGAACAATCGTTCATAGCTGGGGACAAACTGAGCTCTCTCTCCTCCTAGCCCAGACCTTCCCTAATAAAACCAAGTAAGACACCCCACAATTTCATCTGCTGTATAACCAATCAAATTCCTCATGCCAGATTTATCTCTAAACACTGATCCCACATCAGGTACCAACCAATAACCTCAATACTACACAACAAACAACCCCTAACATTTCTGGATCTACAAAAAACACATAACATACTTCTACAGAGAGCGTACACACACAAGCAAATATGTATATATATCTTTCTTACAAAAAAACTCTACCCCATGCAGTGAACTACCACACAACGTATGGTCCTTCTGGACATATACATCCCTCAAAGCTAAAGGAATCACTCTCATGTACAACACCTTACATAACAAAGATCAGTTTACCAAAACATCCACGTATAAAAGATGGGAAAGAGATCTACACACCTAATTTTCTGATTACCAGTGGTGCAAAGTCATTCAATACAACCAGAAAACCTCTAAATGCATCACCTTTTGGAAACTTTCACAAAAAAATCCATCCTAGATGGTACCTTACCCCCAGTTCAGTTATATAAATTTGCAAATTTAGATGACGATCTCTGTTGGAGAGGTTGCTCCTCTAAAGTTTTATTAATTCACATCCTTTGGGAATGCCCACAAATTTACCCATTCTGGGAAGAGTTGTTCAACTTTATCTCAGACATCACGGGGGCACAAATCCAATCCCTCTGCATCGTTAGCAATTCTTAGCTTAGGAATAGATGCTTATCCAAAAAAGTTCAGAACACTAGTAATGCACATATTATTTGCAGCCAGACTGCTCATTATGCACAAATGGAGATGTTCCCTAACCCCAACTATCACAGATGTTCGATTTTAACTTACTTTAGTTAAATAATTTGAATTTAGCTCCGCCTTGCACAACAACACTGTTACAAAATATTAATAATCCCAGGAAACCCTGGCTTCAAACTCAAGCAACATAAGTCAACTACATAAGAATACAGGGCTGTAAGAGAATAAATAATCATAAAATATTGTTGATGATTTACTTGCTAATTTCGTTTGACTCAAGGTTCAAGGTTCTCTGGACTGTAATTCGTAATAGATATTGTTCTTTAATATTGTTTTACCAATATCTGATGTTCATTGCTCCCTTTTTAATACCTGACATTCTAATTAGACCATTCCTGACACAAATTACGAACCGGGCGTGTTGTCCCCCCCCCCATGGAACACAGTTAGTTCCCAATCGGGGTGTTCAGGGGAGGTAGACAATACAATCCACCAGCTGCATACCATTGCATATTGTATTCAGTTCAAATAAGCTTGTTACTGTACATTGCAATGTTATTGTGTCTTACTGTATTGTGCTTACTATTTCAGACAACGTTCAATCTCTAACACAAGCATGTATTGTTAATGAAAAAAACTAAATAAAAAAACTTTTAAATTCAAATTTAGAGACTATTATAATGTTTCTTATCTCAGATGGGGTATGCCCAGAGGCTGTATTATGTAACTTTTAAAAAGTATTTAAGAAAAAAAAAAGATTCAGAGTAGAGACTGTAAGGCCCCGTACACACGGTCGGAACAAAACCGATGAGAATGGACCGAGGTTCAGTTTCATCGGTCCAAACCGACCGTGTGTATAGCTCATTGGTCTGTTTTCCTTCGGTCCAAAATTTTAAAACATGCTTCAAAACCAAACCGATGGACCGCTGCCCGATCAGTCCAAACCAATGGTTAGTACAGAAAGCATCGGTTTGAAACCCGCGCATGCTCAGAATCAAGTCGACGCATGCTTGGAAGCATTGAACTTCGTTTTATTCAGCACGTCGTGTGTTTGACGTCACCACGTTCTGACCCGATCGGTTTTTGGAACGATGGTGTGTACGCACATCAGACCATCAGGCCACTTCAGCGGTGAACCGATGAAAACGGTCCGTTGGACCATTCTCATCGGTTTGGTCCGACCGTGTGTACAAGGCCTCACTGTTCACTTTTCAACTAAAATGTAGTTTGCATAGTGAGCGTTCACTTTGCAAAGTAAACAGTCTTTATTCAATTTAGTAAAGAAACCCCATTGTGTGGTAGAAGAAGAGCCTGTATTTGTAAAGAACTCCATTTGCATACTGTATATTATTAAAAAATACAGATATCAGCAATGTTTTTGTAACAATAGCACTCATTGGTAAAATGATTTAGGGCCCATTTATATGTGTGAATGTACATTAAGGAATGCTCAATATGAATGAGCTGCATATTAATAAAGTATAAGATATTTCTTAATTGCAGTAAAGACCTAGCACACATATGTTATCAAAATAAATATACATACCATTTGCCATATTTTAATTGTACTGCACAAGGTAAAACAAATCCATCTATTGTGGCAGGCAATCCTTAGGCAAAATTCAATATGTATTCTGAAAATGTTCAGGGTATTGCTTGTTGTTGGAAAAATAATCATCTTTAGGAATTTTTGAGATGAAACTTTTCTTCTAATATAACTTAACTAAAACACATTAACACCTTCCTAAGAAAGGTAATGTTATAAATGTGTTAAAGTAGACCCATCAGTAACTTTACAAGTCTGTATGAATAAATATTAGATATGTCCTTATATCTATTATTTGTATGCCTTTTAAGTACCTTTTATGAATACAAATAGTCACTTGTTGCAGATAAGTGACTTTGCATAGGCCTAAGAGAATGATGTCAACAGATAACAGAAATAAGCAATTTCCATATTCCCCCAGAGATCACCACACATAACATCAAGGCTTTTCCCATGACAGATATCTAAGAAGGCTTTTGTTCTTCACTTGTACAGTAAATATTTCCTCCCACTGAGGGAGAAATTAAGTAGAAACCCCCCCAATGGACACAGACATTGATGATTCCACTATGCCCAGAACCTCTTATTCTGGTAATGACTCATACCATAACAGTTGGGGAAGCTGCCTTCACAGGAATGGAAAACCCCCAGACCTATCAATGGTGGTTTTGACAAAAGCCAAACATTTTTTTTCCCTTTTAAATCCAATAGGCATTCAATCTGTTCAACAGCTAAGGGACTTTTTCAATATATACCAGACTCTGAAAGGTTCTGCTACCTCCAAACCCCCCATCTAGTAGAATCATTTACTTTAAATCATGATTGAAAGCACAAACCAAGCACTCACTATAAATTGTCCAAACACAAAGGAGGGAGGCCGGTACAGACACAGCTTGTGGTTGTATTCTGATGGTCACCATTATCCACCTCATTGATCCCTCTCATGGTCTGTGCTGCTGTGCAGTGGGTCACCGCCCTTTACCTGTAAGTTTGGATATTTTGTGTACACAAAAGTTGACACTTTTTACTGATCCAATGAGTTGACACCTTTGTTCTTTTAGAAATCACAATAGGTCCACGACCATGACAGCTTTTGAGTCTAGATGTCATTTATGTCTAAATGCCCAATGACACAAGGTATTTTTCTTCGCTACTTTTCCAGAGGGTCTATTTTTATACTTCCATATTGGGCAAAACCACCATACAAGTCCCAATTTACTGCTCGAGATGGCAAAAAAAATGTTGCCACTGCCCTGCCTCGAAAAGACTGGAATAATATGTAGGAAACTGTTTAAATAATCCTGTAACATCCTGTTTTGTCTTTGTGGTATTCCACCCCTGCTAGAATCACAAATAGCCACCATCCTTCCTGCTTTTGCAGCTGTTTAGACATGGGGAACACAAAGCATATATGGTGAACTATGGATACTGGTATGCGCTATCATCAATATGGTTCTTCACTTCAATTTATGTAAGAATACCTTTGAAGCGCTACTATACAAAACCAATACCTAACATCGCCTATTCAAAGCATACGCTTACCACCCACTTCTTCATGGCCAAAAAGCAGACAATAGGGAGGTCACTATTCCTCAGTTTCGATGAGGTGAACGGCCAGGTACACGGCACACTTATTAATGAGAAATGTATGGCAATCCTTAATGATATACATGTTAAATTCTTAAATACCTGGCAGTCTTGCTCAATCATTTTCTATCCTCGCAATTAACTATACAATTTTTAAATTGTAACTTAAGCATCACTGGGCCTCTGGGATAACCCATTCCCTTTTATTTTTTCTGTTTCCCTTGTGGAGAGGCGACCCCATGTCACAGTGTGGATTAGCAATATACGCCTGATTGTGGCAGAAACAAGCATGCTAATCACACACCTGTGGGCTGGGTTCATATGGATCCCAGGGATAAAGCTCATGGCTCCCACTTGGAGACAGCTCTACCCAGACAGACAGGAAGTCTGGCCCAGGAGTCAGGAGGACTCCACCCTACAGACACAATGTTTGCGTATGAGTATCCCACCCATGTCCCCTAGGAAAGGGAGGCTGCAGCTGGCAGCGTGAGCATCTGAGGAGCAATCCTAAAGGCCTATGTCTGCAACAGCAGTCCTGCAAGTGAGTAAGCCAGGAGACTGAAGGTTTGAACTATACAGTAATGGTGGAACCCACTGCAAGGGAAATTGCTGTTATTTTCTTTGAACCCTTTAAATTCTTTCTTTCCTTTAAATAAAAGCAGGCTGCCAAGCCTTTAAAATACAGTTTGGACTGACAGGTGTTCCTGAAACCACATGCATCACTTGAGTATAATAACCCTGACATCTTACACCCTACTTTTTCTGCGTCACCCACCTTCCTCTCTTTTTTTCTAACTTTCTTTCCTCCTTTTTATTTATGTCTCCTTCCTCCACTATTTTCTCAGAGAAACCAGTGGCCCTCTTTCTCTAATGGGTAATTGTGAAAGGACAGCCACACCTTTTTTTACTAACAGACTAACCATCTTGATTATAACTTACATAGTTTTCATGAGATCATCCTGTAACTTTGAATATCTCCAGCAGTACAAGCTGTACCTCACTACTCTAATGGTTATTCATCCACTGGTTCACTAGTTTTTTATATGTCTTTAGCATTACAACATGGGGAAAGTTTTCTATTTTGCTGTACTAAAATCTCATTGTCGTGAGGATCGAGATATACCATTGGCACTTCTGTACAAAAACTGTCATAATTTGTAAATGTACCATTCCTAATTTTTGCAATAAAATCAATGTGAAAGAAATGACAGCTAAATGGTTATGTAAGCTTTAAGCAAGATAAATGGTCTAAAGGAGGATTTAGGAAACCTGCGTTGGCCTACAGTATGCGTGGAAACATACATTTAAATAAAATTCAGGCAAACACTATAATTAGAGACTCACAGTTATATGTCCCACAATATGATCTTTCTTACTCATATAGCTGCCACATCCTCAATTGACTCAGGGCTTAGTTACCAATCATCTCACAATACTAGTGACTGGACAATAAAATAAGTGGAATAATAATAATATGTTTATCCTTCTGTTCTTTCCTGTAAGCAAGTTCCAAGCGCCCAAAAAAATTATAAATCGGGCCCTATGCAGTTTTAAGTCATAATGTACTAGTATACAATGCATACTATCACATTATGACAGACTTACCTGGACACAGAGTCCTCCAGCGAAGCGCTGTCACAGCTCCCTGGCGCTTCCATCTTCACCTGATCTTCCTTCCGGGTTCACAGACTTCAGCTGTATGAATGTCCGGGGCTGTTATGACTGTCGCGCATGACCCCAGCACAGATGTCTGAGGGTACAGCACGGAAACGCAGTCACTTCATAGTGCATGCACTGGTGACGTTGCATGTTGTGTAAATATCTCCTAAACAGTGCAAATTTAGGAGAAATGCACTGTACCTACTGGACTTTACTTCTACTTTAACAGCACTGTGCAATTCAAGCTCTGGGTATCTCTCTCCCAACCTGACAGCTGCTGTACTAGGGATTATGGTAAATTAATATAAAGACAGATTAAAGTAAATAAAGCACATTATGAGTTTTTTAATTATTCCATAACTGTATAACATATTTTGTTGTGGTCCCATTTTAATTTCTGTATAGACACATGTTTTGCAGATACAGGGATGCACATGCATTCCCAGACTTTAATCTGATGCCCTTCTTTTCCTGGCCAGCCAGACTGTATGCATTGGTAAGAGTCTGGTATGGATTTTGTGGGGGGACTAAATTACCTTTTTGTTTATTTTTAGTTGTCTGGGATCTCCCCCAAGATCCACACCAGGCTCTTATGCAGGAAAGGGGTCTTGTAGGGATTTCAGTGGAACCCCAAGATTTTGGTTTTGTTGCAGGGTATGTGACCCAGTACCCTCCCCTTTTCTGGCCAACCCAGACTGCATGCCTGGATAGGGGTCTGGGTATTCCTGGCTGTGTAAGTGAATGGGACCAGTGATATCACTGATTTATTAAAGACTTGGCATTACCTGTATGCTGGTGTCCTTAACATCCACTGACAGTGGGAAGCTGTTTGGTTTAACGGCAGTAGTAATACTGCTATTATACATGAGGTTTAGCTCTCTTTCTTTAAAATTTTCAGTTGTTTGAGCAATTTCTTTCTCAAGGGAATGTGAATGTTGACTCTCCCAATGGAGTAAACTAATTGTATTTTTTTTCCCCATTGATAGTCATTGATAGTCATACATCTTCTCGGGTTCTTTTTTTTCCCTATAAATGTCACTTTTTCAGGAATAAATTGTACTGATGCACAACTTCACATGAAGGCTTAAGGCAAGCCACATTAATAAATTACCCCCTAGTGAAGTTCATTTTTTTTTATACATGCCCCCCAGTGTCCTGATTGCCATGTTCTTTTATAACAACATATTATAAATTGGCAATAAAAAAGGCAGAAAAAAAGGAGTCACCTTGTATAGACTTAAAGTGGAGTTCCACCCATAAATATAACATTACATCAGTAGTTTTAAAAAAATGTCATTAGTCCTTTACAACATTTTTTTTTTTTAGATGCCTTCAAAGTGTTGTTGCTAGGCAGAATAGTTAATCTTCCCACTTCCTGCACCTAGGTGCTTAATGCTTCTTAACCTACACCGCACAGACTCCTGGGAATGTTGTGGGTGTAACTTTCCAGGAGTCTGTGCATTCCCCAGTCTCAAAGAATCATGTGACTTGGACAGCACAGGTGCTGAAACCTGATCTGACACTGCTTGTGCAGCACTGAGCATGTGCGAGATTTGCAAGGCTGAAATCCAGGAAGTCATACAGTCTGGCTTCATGATGCCCACACTTAAGATGGCCCCAGTCAATTTCTATTTTATAAAGTGTCTAAATGCTGTAACAACCTAACAAAACAGACCTTAGTTAACAGACCAACTTTACTAGAATACATTAAGCTTGTGTATTACAGGGGTATTTATATTTAAAAAGTGAAATTGTGGCCGGAACTCCGCTTTAAATGGGATTTGCTGATTTGCTTGAGGTTTGCAATTTTTTTTGCTGGTTTGGGCAAATATCAAATGAACCTAACTATGATAAGTTCATTAAATCACTAATTATTTTGTATTTTACTTTCTAAGTTGCGGTCAAGAGCTCATACTTTTTTCATGTAACATTGCAACAATTGAAAACTTGAATAACATTACAAACCTTGTCTCAAAATACCAACCAAACTATTATTTTCACTCTTCTCAAGACCTCCTGCTCTCTAGTTTCCATGTCACCTCTTCCCCTGCTCCTCTGCAGAAGTCCCCCAGGGCCTTTTCCCATCCTCTGGAACTCCCTACCCCAGTTTCAGTCTCTCTCCTATTCGGTCCATTTTTAGGCAATTCTTGAAACCCCATTTCTTCAGGGATACCTATCCTGCCTATTAGGCCCCGTACACACGACCGAACATGTCCGCTGAAACTGGTCCGCTGACCGGTCGTCTGTACGTCCGACCGGACAATTTTCCGGCAGCTCGGACAGGTTTCCAGCAGACAAATGTTTCTTAGCATGCTAAGAAACATGTCCGCTGGAAGCCTGTCCGTCGGACATGTTCGGTCATCTGTACAGACTCACCGGACAGGTCCGATCGGCCGCCATCCCTCGCATGCGTCAAAGTGATTCGACGCATGCGTGGAAGCATTGAACTTCCAGGGCCGCGCACGTCGCCGCGTCATCGTTGTGTCGACGGCGCGGCCACGTCACCGCGTATCGTGTACTCACGGATTTCTGTCTGATGGTGTGTACAACCATCAGACAGAAATCTCCGGGTGGACATGTCCGGTAAAAACGGTCCGGCGGACCGTTTTCAGCGGACAGTCCGTCCGTGTGTACGCCGCCTAACTAATAAAATGTACTTTGACCTTCTCTATCTGTTATTCCCTAAAAGTTATAACCTTTTGTATCACTAAGCTTTTTAGGTTGTAATCTCTAAAAAAAAAACTGCCCCCCAATGACTTTGGTATTGAATTCTAATGTTACTGTACTGTCTCTCTACATTTTGCAAATTGCTGGTGCTATAATAATTCTGTATACTAATAATAATAATAAACTCTTGCTTGCTTTTATTTACAGTTACAGTCATGTATTGCAGCACATTTGGGAGGGTCAGCTATGGATCAGTTTAATCTATCTACAGTACAGCTCCTTGCCTCCTTACAGAAAATGTCAAAAAAGACAAAGTCACTAAGGCCTTGAACGCACGATAGGATAGCCAGAGGACAACGGTCTGAAGGACCGTTGTCTTAGGTTAACCTATGAAGCTGACTGATGGTCCGTCGTGCGTACACACCATCAGTTAAAAAAACGATCGTGTCAGAACGCGGTGACGTAAAACACGACAACGTGCTGAAAAAAACGAAGTTCAATGCTTCCAAGCATGCGTCGACTTGATTCTGAGCATGCGCGGGTTTTGAACCGATGCTTTTGCATACTAACGATCGTTTTTGACCTATCGGTTACCAGTCCATCGGTTACATTTTAAAGCAAGTTCTCATTTTTTTAACCTAAGGTTAAATAACCTATGGGGCCTACACACAATCGGTTTGGACTGATGAAAATGGTCCTTCAGACCATTGTCCTCTGGCTATCCTATCGTGTGTACGAGGCCTAATAGTTTTACAGTGATGAGCTATAAGGTGTTCTTATATAGTGCCCTGTCAAAAATTCAGAACCACAGAAAGTGAATTGCTGGGTTGAGCATTATACCATGCTTGACAAAGATATGTAGTGCTTTCAGACACCAAACCTTCCAGACTTGCTCAACCACAGCCACTTATAGACACCCTGTAAGACTAACAGAGGTCCTACATGTATACATATACCACTTGCAGACAGCAAGTGATTCATGCTTCTGAGTTCCAGAACATTTTCTTACTAATTAATTAGAAAAAGTGCAAGACAGATGAAGTGTAGAAGAACATTTTCTTCTAACAGCTTTGCAATGCACAATTGGTTGCTAAGACTTTCTAGCAACATCAAAGTTAAAATATCTTTGTATGAGACATTGAACATGTTGTAATACATTAATTTCCGGTAGAAAATTTCTGCAGCATTATGTTTGACTAATTGCTGCTCGTAATATTTTGATCACTTTGAAGGATAATACCATATTTATATTTCAATAAAAATGAATTGTTTTGTATCATGCATAATAATTAATTGTTATCCAGATGAAACTGAGTCTTGTTTGCAGCCCAAAATAATTTCAGTGAGAACAGTTTTTAAATAATGCTTTGTTTAGTTCACGCAATTATGCTAATCCAGTTTATCCTAACTGCACCACAGAAATTGATCTGTTGACTTTACATCTTTGTGGATCCCTTACAAACTAATAATAATTAATCAGTTTTTAATATGGCTCAATTACAACTTTATTTTCGAATACAATGGAAGAGGTTGTCATTGTAAGACTTCTAAAGGAGTCCTTTTTTATTTACTTGTTACAATTGTACTGTTTCCTTATAAATATGGATACAAAACAGTTGTAGCAAAGGTGTTGAAATGCATTCTGAAATATATCTGTAAAAATATAGCCAAATAGTGATGCACCTTTGTATTTTTAAAAAAATTATAAAAAATACTCTTTTATGCTAAAGCTGAGGGCAAAGCTGAGCAAAATTATGCTTGCCTGCCTGAGCAAACCTGTGCATGTGCATGTGCATATATGTTTACATGGCCACTCATGGCACTTTTTAAGTAAAACTGAGGATAGTAACTGTAAAATTAAGGTAACCATGAAACTGATTTCACTATTATCAAAATTAACCATTGTTTAACCACATAAGGACCAGTGTACGACGATATACGTAGACACAATGGCTCCTGTGGGCATATGGGCGTATAAGTACGTCCCCTTTAAGAAGCGACATTGTGGGCGTGCGCCCTCCGCGAGCTCCGTGAGTCCGACTGTGCATCCCGCATACTCTATGTCCGCGATCATCTCACGGAGAGGAAGAACAGGGAAATGCTGATGTAAGCAAGCATTTCCCCATTCTTCCTAGTGACAGGACACTGATCAAAGGTCCCTGTAATCGGGAGCCATGATCAGTGTCATGTCACACAGTCCACCCCCCCTACAGTTAGAAGCACTCCCTAGGACACACGTAACCCCTTTAGCGCCCCCTACTGGTTAACCTCTTCACTGCCAGTGTAATTTTTACAGTAATCAATGCATTTTTATAACACTGATCGCTGTAAAAATTACAATGGTCCCAAAATGGCGTCAAAAGTGTCCGATGTGTCCGCCATAATGTCGCAGTCACAATATAAATCGTTGATCGCCACCATTACTAGTAAAAAAAAATATTAATAAAAATGCCATGAAACTATTTCCTATTTTGTAGACGCTATAACTTTTGTGCAAACCAATCAATAAACGCTTATTGCGTTTTTTTTTACCAAAAATGTGTACATATCGGCCTAAACTGAGGAATTATATATTTTGTGGGGATATTTATTATAGCAAAAAGTAAAAAAAATATATATATATATATATATATATATATATATATATATATTTTTTTAAAAATTGTCACTCTATTTTTGTTTATAGCGCAAAAAATAAAAACCACAGAGGAGATAAAATACCACCAAAATAAATCTCTATTTGTGGGGAAAAAAAGGACATCAATTTTGTTTGGTAGCCAAGTCGCATGACAGCGCCATTGTCAGTTAAAGCAACGCAGTGCCGAATCGCAAAAAGTGCTCTGGTCTTTGGCCAGCCTAATGGTCTGGGGCTTAAGTGGTTAACTTCAATATATTACCTGAAATGTTGGGGAAATGTAATATATGAATTTAGCTTATTCCTACTAGAAACAAACTTTTGTTTTTGTTTTGTTTTGCCTGCACTTGCAAAGTTTTTTTTTTTATCGATTAATCGACTAATTTCGATTAGTAATAACGCACATACAGATCCAACTATTTTTAGCTGATCTCCTTGCAGGCTGATTCCCAATGCAGCTACCAACCACTGGAAAAATGGATAGCAGGATACAAAAAGCACACAAAGGCAGCGCTCGATGGGAATAGCATTAAAACTTTTATAGTCTTCAAGTAGGTAACAAAATAAATATTGCACTGGAGATAAAATCGATGTAGCTACATAAACTGTAAAAATGGTGCGGGTAATACCAAACGGTAATAAAAGCAGTCATAAAAACATGTAGCCAAGTATGATACTGGTATAAAAATGTGTGCAAAGATGCCACTGCTGAATCCAGATGAGGAGAAGTTACAATCAGTATGTCGGCATGTAGATGTCCCGTGAAGGGAACTATCACAACTCCCAGTGGATGGTTGTAGAATCCCAGGTTGATAGAGGGAAGTGATAGAGGGAAGTGATAGAGGGAAGTGATCGAGGGAAGTGATAGAGGGAAGTGTAACAGCCCTTGCGTGTGGCAGATAGTAAGGTCCTGCCGACATGCAGATATGAAGGCACAGCAAAGGAGCCCTTCAGATGGACACGGCAAGCGCCGCCGGTGGCCCGTGACGTCACCGGATCTCCGACGGAACTCCCTGAAGCCGGCGGAGAGGTGAGTACAAATCAAAATAATTTTGATCGATCAAGCCACACTGCATGATGTGAATGGTCGGGCAATCTTCTGGGACCTGGGACGCATCCCAGAAGATTGCAGGGAGGGGGAGAGGTGAATTTTTCTTCTGGTGCCATGGAGCCCAGGAAGGAAGTGTGAGCTGGGTGCCCAAAAATCTGGGTATCCACCCCCCCAAAATAAAATGACATGCCAGACGTGGCATGTCAGGGGGTCACCATCACTTAAAGTGTAAGTTCCATTTTTGGGTGGAACTCCGCTTTAACTCTACCAACTGCCTTCCATCTGTTTAAAGAGAGTTATCTTACTGGACCATGAGGGTGGATCACAGGACAGTGGAATGGTAGTTGGCAGGGATAAACCATGAATTCAGGGATTATGAGGCCCCACTAACAATAAGACACAATATGAAACTACATATTATATTTAACTTTTATTTAACCCATTGTGCAAAGTTCTGTTGATGTATTTCAAAAGAAGCCATTTTACTTTATTTGCTGTTGTTGAACTTCACTACTTATGAGTCAATGTTTGTCACTACATGCATTGAATTTGACCTCTGGGTGCAGCATTATAGAAGAGGTGGTGAAGTGTTAATGTTGCCATACGTTATTTCTTTCATAATATTTTTATTTAGTTAAGACAAACTCACAAAACAGTGAACAATCACCCAGACCAATAGTTCAGAGTGGTATAAGAATGGCAACATATATACAAAAACGAATGTGTGCCTATGATATGGTATACGCAGTAACAACAAAAAGAAACAAAATAATACCAGGTGAGAGTGCCTTGATAGTATTATAAGTGAATGGGGTAATAACAAATCATGCGGCACTCAATAATTGCAGCTTAAAGAGTGCGCTAAGCCAACAGTATTTCAGGAATCACCCCGTAAAAATAAAATGAAATAAAAATCCAAGAACCTCTCAGGGATGTAAAAAATTAAAAATAAAAATAAATAATAATATATACTAGGAGAGAAAGCTAGCTCCCAAGTCTCTTAGGGGTAGATCCACAAAGAAAGTACACCGGCGTATATATTGATACGCCGGCATAATTTCAAAATTCCCGCATCGTATCTTTGTTTTGAATCCTCAAAACAAGATACGACGGCATCTGGGTTAGATCCGGTTAGAGTCTTCGTACGCCTTCGGATCTTAGATGCAATTTTTCGACATCCGCTAGGTGGCGTTCCCGCCGTAGTCTGCGTTGAGTATGCAAATTAGCTATTTCCGACGATCCACGAACGTACGAGCGGCCGTCGCATTCTTTTACGTCGTTTCCGTTCAGCTTTTTCCGCCGTATAGTTAAAGCTGCTATCTGGTGGCATACTCAATGTTAAGTATGGCCGTTGTTCCCGCGTATCATTTTGAAAATTTTACGTTGTTTGCGTAAGTCGTCCGTGAATGGGGCTGGACGCCATTTACGTTCACGTTGAAAACAATGACGTCCTTGCGACATCATTTGGAGCAATGCACTCTGGGAGTTTTGATGGACGGGGCATGCGCAGTTCGTTCAGCGTGGGGACGCGCTTCATTTAAATGAAACGCGCCCCCTACTCGCGCATTTGAATTCCGCGTCCTTACGCCGCGAGAGATACCCTACGCCGCTGTAACTTACGGCGCAAATTCTTTCAGGATTCAAAGATTAGCAAAGTAAGTTACAGCGGCGTAGCGTATCTCACATACGCTGCGCCCACGCAGATGTATGTGGATCTGCCCCAGAATGTATAAATGTGCTTTACCCCCACTGAAAGACCAATAAGCTATACCATCAAATAGGAAAAAGAAAACATTTTCCCCCTCAAAGGTATGGCTAGAGAGCAGTTAACAAGCTCAGCTAACAGGCATCTGGTGGTAGATAGTTAAAAAATAAAAGGAAGAAACGTTTGTCAATGTACCATGCACCCACCGCTTCACCTCTTCGAAACAGAGGAGAGGTGTTTTCCACGCCTTTGCAGCCATAAATTATTTCATTCAGCTAATGTACAAGACCTTTTTTTTAAATACTATACAAGTGAAGATAACAGTCCTTTACGAAACACATAGGGCTCAATTCACAAATCACATGACCCTCTTCCTATTGAAAAAACAAAAGTTGGATTCAAAATGGCTAACTTGAAAATGGCCGCCATGGTCACCACCCATCTTGAAAAGTTTCCCCCCTCACATATACTAATGTGCCACAAACAGGAAGTTAATATCACCAACCATTCCCATCTTATTAAGGTGCGTATCCATATAAATGGCCCACCATATATATATATATATATATATATATATATATATATATATATATATATACATAATATATATTTATAGGAGTTACATAGTCAGGTTGAAAAAAGACACAAGTCCATCTAGTTCAACCAATAAAAGGAATCCTAGTGGTGTATGACACTAGCAAAGAACCACATCACATGTGTATTTGCCATTGGCTCCAGTGAATTCTTGATTACATTGGTAAAAGTCGATTTTTTTTTTCTTTTTTACATTTGGTCATCAGGGATAGATACTCCTTTATTTTGACTTTATTTAGTTTCCAGCACATTTCCATGAGTAATGCAAATGTGAGAGTAATGAGAACATCATTGGCAGCATCTTAGGCCGGGTCACCGCGATGATGATACAGCGACGTGCGCGACGCTGTCATATAAGGAATTCCACGCATGCGTCGAATCATTACGACGCATGCGGGGGATGGATTCGGACGGATTGATCCGGTGAGTCTGTACAGACCAGCGGATCAATCCGTTGGACTGGATTCCAGCGGATCGATTTCTTAGCATGTCAAGAAATTTGGATCCGTTCGAAATCCATCCCCGGGGACAAAAATCCGCGGAAACAGATCCGCTAGATCATACACACCAGGGGATCTATCCGCTGGAGCCGGTCCGCGGATCAATTCCAGCGGATCGATCCTCTCGTGTGTACGGGGCCTAAGGGTTAAATTAGGGTATATTTTACACTCTAAAAAATAAGAATCTTTTTCAAAATATAGTTGATTCTTGTGGTAGCTTTACCAACTACTGAATAATTTTATTGAAAAATAATGTATCTACCATAATAATCAATGACCCCTTAGATGAAGAATATTATGATGGCATTTACAGTGTAGGGGTTTTATTTTTCAGAAGTAAAGCCGCGAGTCCCTTTTTTATTCAAACCTAGCGCTAGGTAGATTGTTGGGAAAACATTGTTGGTAAATTTAGATATCTACATAAAGTGGATCTCTGTAAAGTACTGTAAATATCTGTGTTCAGGACCCTGAATTCATGAACAAGGCTACTGGCATTTAATAAAACCTTGTAACTAGTATATAGTATAAAGTCATTAAAAAGCAAATGTTTCCTCCAGCATATTATTTTTATATTAGATCAGTAATAAGGGATTATGAAATTATAATGTATGCCATGTATGCTATCTATGAACTGAAAAATAAAACAAGAACCTTCATTTAAAATTAAATTGGGTCACCAAATATTGATATCCTGAGAAATATAAGAACATTTAAGAACAGAAACATACAAGCAGTGATTAGATCCTGAGCCCAGATCTAAAATGTAAGTATTAATTCTGGGGAGGGGATTAAGTATAAATCTTTTGTTTAGTCATTAGGGGATAATTGGTTTTGCAGAATGGAAAGTAGGTTTGGCAGGGGATCCTTCCTGTTCCTTCCTGTGCAAGGCATCTTGTACCTGTGGTTTTTCAGTAGTATAGTTTCCTTTTTTTTAAGGAATTCATCTGTACGGGAACCACCAGGGTTATGGGATCCTAGCTTCTTTGAGAGCTTGAGTTGTGATGAAAATACTTGTAGTCTAAGATTTTTATTATTAAATGGAGAGGTTTTGGGACTTTAAATGAGGAAGTGACAGACAAATGAGTAAAAGTATCTTAACATATTTATTAACATAAAATGTAAAAGCAAGAGGTGCAATCAGCACAAAAAAAACTTTGAAAATAATAATATTGATAGTTACATAGTTACATAGTTAGTCAGGTTGAAAAAAGACACAAGTCCATCCAGTTCAACCACAAAAAACAAAATAAAAAAACACAGTAAAATCCTATACACCCAACTCCATACCCACAGTTGATCCAGAGGAAGGCAAAAAACCCCAGCGGAGCATGATCCAATTTGCTACAGCAGGGGAAAAAATTCCTTCCTGATCCCCCGAGAGGCAATTGGATTTACCCTGGATCAACTATACCTACATATCTTAGTACTCAGTTATATTCTGTACATTTAGGAAAGAATCCAGACCTTTCTTAAAGCAATCTACTGAGCTGGCCAGAACCACCTCACTAATGCAAGCTGAACACTGAAGGATAATCACAAAAATCCAATGTAAAGTATATACTGTAAAATAGGGTGTAAGTGCAGCGTAAAAAAATATTGATAATAAATAATATAAATAAACAAATAAACAAAAGTCCAAATGATGCAAAGATAAAATGAAATCCAAAGAATTTGTGAACAACAAGTCCCAGAAAGCCTTCACCAGTGACATTAAAATTATAATTGTGATCCCTCCACCTCTGATAAGGTTGACTACTCTCACCTTAAGGCATGGACTCCTGTGTTACCAGGCTGTCATGCAAGCAGAAATCAATATCACAGGCTAAAACAGGTATCCTATGTTCATTTCAGATTCCTCGGAGCTCAGCAAAGATATCGGACCATAAACAGAAAAAAGAGATCTAAGTGCTCACTGTTTGACCGATATAACATTTATTTGTTACATAACACAAACTACTCACATGTAAAACACTTGAATGGCAGCATATAGTGCAAACACGTCTGTTTGCTTCTGAAAGATGGCAGCGGGTGACGTCGGAACAAGCTCCTCCCCAGTACGCGTTACGTTTCCACGAACTTCCCCTCTGGGTTTCTTTCTCAGTCTCCTTGGGTACTGGTTTCACACTTATCTTTAACAGTGCCATCTATATATAATGGTCACACTTTTATTAATTTTACAGATACATTTTTGGAAATACCACCATGCACCTAGTACCATATGGAGATTCTCATTTGTTTGGGGACAATTGTGTGTCTGACCTTCCCAAGGGTTTATACTACCACAGCTTCCATGACAGGCAATTTAGCAACTGTCTTGCCATATCGCACATTGTCTGAACCTTAGCCTTGTAAGTATGTAAAGATGAATACTTACCCTTCCTCCTCCTCTTCACTCCCCTCCTCTTCCTTGGTATTTAGGTCAAATCTTTTTTCCACTTTTTACCCAGTTGGGTATATATCATTTTTTTTTCACATATATCGCCACACTTTTACTTCCCATCACTTCAAAATTCTAGTCACATTCTTGTGTAGCAGCTCACTTCATCATTTTCTTGTTTAGGACTTAGCACACTAATTATATTTGGTACATTGTCCGCCTACCCATTCACCAAAAAAAGTGGCAAAAAGTAATGAAGACAAGAGACAGTTTTTGAAAATTCTTTTATTATTAAAAAATCAAAAAATAATGTTGATCCTTTGTCAATCATGCCACCTGCCAAACCAAAAAAAAAAAAAAGCTCCACCTCCTGGAAGGCCTCTCGCCGAATGCCTCCTCTCTGCTTTGACATTTCTTATATAGGTAAGGGTGGGGTCACTTAGCTACGTCACCCGGCAACAGTCAGTGATGTCAGAAGGGGTGGTGGCTAGGTGGCCCCAGCCAAATAACTATATAAAAAAATGTCAAAGCAGAGAGGAGGCATTCGACAGAAGGCCTTCAAGGAGGCAGAGCATTTTTTAATAATTTTTATTTTTAAAGAGATGCTTTTATATTGATAAGGTCCAAAGGCTAATTTCCATTAAATTGGAATGTGCTTGAAGGATGTACTGTATATCCTTCAGCTAATTACAACTGCTGAAGGACTTATGTTATACCAGATGACTAGTGCTGCTGCTGCAACTACTGTCACATTTACACTCGCGGTCTACATCTGCAGCATCACATACTGTACATGTTCAGTTTGGCTTTAAAGTGTCTTCAGAGATTACACAAGTCACAACTAGAAAAAATGACGTGCATTCCATTCATCTTCACAGCAATTCTTGACAGCTTTTTAGCAGTAAATTTATATTATCATGCTAGGGAGTTTTGGAGTTTTGAAGTGGGCAGATGTACAAATTCACCTTCTAACGTTAGTGTTTTTTTCATACTTAATATACCTTCATGGTCTGTTAAGAGCACTGCCTATCTTTCAGTTCACATTATCACACTGCCCACACTCTCTTTGGTGTAAAACAAGAACAGATGGAGAAACAATCCGGGTGTCAAAATATTTATATTAGACGCAGCCCATTGTTGATACAGCTAATACGGTATATTAATCAAGCTTTTCAGGGATAATTGACTGAAGAAACGGTGACAGTACATATACGTATTTATGTTACAACTCGGCATATTAATTAGTGTTATATAATTACTGAATAGTGATGGGTAAATCTGCTTGGGTTCGATTCAAAGCCAGATTTAGTGAATCTGCCCCCCCAAAAAAGGGAAATTAATCTTAAAAATCAGTACTACCCATCCAGCAGTGACACCCAAGCAACATGGAACTGCCTCTTCAGCATCACTCACAGGCTTACAGCATGCTGCCCAACCGGGAGCACACTTTGTAGACACAGAGGGCCAGATTCACAGAAGAAATACGCCGGAGTATCTACTGATACTCCGGCGTATTTTCAAATTTGCCGCCGCTGGGTGGAGTTTGCGTCGTTTTCCAGCATCGGGTATGCAAATTAGCTTTTACGGCGATCCACGAAGCTACTCGCGTGCGTTACGTCGTTTTTTCCCGTCGCAAAGTTAAGCCTGCTTTTTCATGGCTTAACTTTACACCAGCCATGTTTAAGTATGGCCGTCGTTCCCGCGTCAAATTTTAATTTATTTTTTCGGCGTAAGTACGTTACACACGTCGCCATTCACAAACACGTCGGGGCGCCGTAATTTCGCGCAAAGCACGTCGGGAAATTAACTAACGGAGCATGCGCAGAACGTTCGGCGCGGGAGCGCACCTAATTTAAATGGTACACGCCCCATTTGAATTAGGCGGGATTGCGCCGGACGTCTTTACGTTACTCCGCCGCAAGTTTATACTCAAGTGCTTTGTGAATCAAGCACTTACGAGGTAAACTTGCGGCGGTGTAATGTAAAGACAATACGTTACGCCGCCGCATTTGTACCTGAATCTGGCCCAGAGCATTCTGCTGAGATCTCAGCTCAATATCCTCCACCAGCCTCCACACCCTTATTTGACACCCCAGCTAAATCTATTATAAGACTTGATGATTAGAAATCTGCTTCTCTTGAGACAAGCTCTCTGCACACTTATGCAAACATTTTCCTCAGAGGTGGATCATATTGAAAACACAATATGGAAGTTTGATTCTACTATTACCAGTTCAGGTCCGCCCCATAACATTTTTACTGCTACAGGGTGGCACCTGTCCGCCATATCACTTATATACTGTATATATGATCTGACACTTCTGGGTAGGGGGAGCATATGTGCACCGCTTGCTCCCACTGTAATTACATACAACAGGAGCCGATTGGCAGGTACTGCGGACTAGATGTCTGCCAGCACCCGCCGATCATGAGAAAAAGACTCAGAACTGCAATCTGCCTATGTAAGCAAGGCAGATCGCCGTTCTGAAGAAATGAAATGTGTGTCCCTGCAAAAGAGAGAATAAATTCCACCTCTTCCCCTAGAAAAAGCACCTCACACAGTACAGGTAGTACTGGATAGGCACAGAGTTAACCCTTTGATCACCCCTGATGTTTAGCCCCTTCCCAACCAGTGTCATCAGTACAGTGACAGTGCACATTTTTAGCACTGATCACTATATTATTGTCACTGGTCCCCCAAAAAGTCTCAAAAGTGTCAGTGTCAGAATGTCCCCTTGCAGTCCTTGATCTCTGCCATTTTACTAGTAAATAAATAAGAATATCCCATAGTCTGTAGATTTCATAACTGTTTAACTATTTATCACATTGGTATTTTTACTTTGGACAATGAATTAGCTGCTAAGAGGCTACAGTGGATATGAGTTGTTTGTGTGATTTATTATTTATGAATCAGTCATAGATGACATTATGCACTTGTCACTTTTAGGCCTCGTACAGACGAGAGGATTTCCGCTGGAAACGGTCCACCGGACCGTTTCCAGCGGACATTCCTCCTCCGGATTTTGATCTGATGGCTTGTACACACCATCAGATCAAAATCCGTGCGGAAAACATCCGCGGTCACGTGTCGCACCGTCGCCGTGACGATGACGCGGCAACGTGCGTGACGCTGGAAGGTAAATACTTCCACGCATGCTTCGAATCATTCCGACGCATGCGAGGGATGGGGAGCAGACGGACTTATCCGGTGAGTCTATACAGACGACCGCATAAGTCCAAAGGACAGGATTCCAGCGGATAGATTTTGTAGCATGCTACAAAATTTTTATCCGCTGGAAATCCGTCGGCTGGATTTTTATCCGCTGGAAAATGTCCGCTCGGGCCTACACACGACCGGATCTGTCCGCTGGAACTGATCCGCGGATAAATCCCAGCGGATAGATCCGATCGTGTGTACAGGGCCTTACAGATAACACTTTTATGGTTTGCACTTTGTATGTATAGCAAAATATTTTTTGTTTTAACAATTTTATTGTAACTCTATGGCCGGGTACTCACGAGCAAACATGTACGGTGAAACCGGTCCGTCGGACCGTTTTCACCGTACATGCCTGCCAGAGGGCTTCTGTACGATGGTTGTACTAACCATCGTACAGAAGTCCGCGCGTAAACACTACGCGGGGCGTGTCCGCGTCGTTGCCGCGACGATGACGCGGCGATGATGCGGCGACGTGGGCGGGCCTGCCATTTAAAGGCTTCCACGCATGCGTCAAAGTCATTCGACGCATGCGAGGGACAGCGGGCGTTTGGACAAGTACGGTAGGTCTGTACTGACGACCGTACATGTCCGAGCGGGCAGGATTCCAGCGGACGGTTTTAAAACACGTCCAGGAATATTTGCCCGCTGGGAAAAGGCCCGGCGGGCAAATGTTTGCTGGAATTCGGCCCGCTCGCGCCTACACACGACCGAACATGTATGCTGAAACTGGCCCGCGGACCAGTTTCAGCATACATGTTTGCTCGTGTGTACGGGGCCTATTGGTTACAAATTTGGTTTTAAGTGGTGGAATATTCAAGCATTTGTATAGACAGCTGCTTTATCTTATTTAGCATTGATTTTCATTTGGCTGTTGATAGTTTTATTTACACTAAGTGCAGAGGTTTTTAAAAGATTAAAGCGGTTGTAAACCTCAGGCCTCGTACACACGCTTGGTTTTCTCAGCAAGAAAGCTGCTGGGAGAGCTTTTTGCTGAGAAAACCGTGCATGTGTATGATTTCTTGTCAGGAAAACTGCCGGGAATCTCGACAAGAAAAATAGAGAACCTGTTCTCTATTTTCTCATCGGGATTCTTGGCAGTGTTTTCCTGCTGAGAAAACGAGCATGTGTATATGCTTACCTGTCCCCATTAAGCCTGCGCATGCTCGATGAAACTTCGACGCATGCGCAGTAGCTTACAAGGGCAGTGTAGGGTGTAGCATGATGGCGGCGACGGCACCGAATGTGATGAGTGCATGCTTGTCGTAGTCGATGACGTCACCGTGTTCTTGCCATTCAAAAGAACAGCGGTTCTTTTGAATAGCCTGTGTGAACACTTGGCGAACAGGAAAGCTTGCAAGTAATCTCGTCAGGAAAACCAATGTTTTTTTCCTGACGAGATTCCCGGACGTTTGTACAGGGCTTCAGACATGAAAAGTGAACAAAGCAAAACCCTCTATAGCAGGGGTCTCCAAACTTGCTTTTCTTTATCTGGCCCTTGGGGCACTATTCATCCCAATGATATGAGGCACTATTTTGCCCACTGACACCAACAACGGGGCATATTTTCTGCCACTGACATTAACAGTAAGGCACTATATCTCCCACTGACACTAACAATGGGGCACTATTATTCAACCTAATACCAAAGATAGAGCGCTGTCTATGCCCACTGATATCAGACAAAATGTATATTCCCGCTGGCCACAGTAGGGTCCCCCTAAGGTCTGAAGCACAGTTAACTGGCCCTTTGTTTACAAGGTTTGGAGACCCTCTGCTCTATAGTGTGTACGAACATGAATCCAAAGCACTATGTCTGGTTCTTCTGTGATCTCTGATCTCTCTGCTATCTGCATGAGTTTTTGATTGAAATCTAAGCTGACATCTCAGTCTTACGGAAAAAGGTTCACCCTCTCAGCACATAGCAGGTAACTCATAGACTCAGCTATATATTGTTTTACTATGAGCATGTTAGAGGGGGCTGTGTCCCTTCCCTCCAATCAGCTAACAGAGTTCATGGAGCTATGTTATCTAGCTCTGCAGTGTGTTTGACATCCCCTACTATCTACTGCCGAGAGGTGCTGTGTAAAATATGTGTTTTTAAAGACTGTATAGGATATAGGGCTTCAGATAAACATGTACAACCTATGTAGAATGATTTGCTACATCTCTGTGTATCACCTGAGACTGGTCACTTCACTAGTTATATGTGAGGTTTTAAAAGCACTTTTTTTTTGAGTTGTCAAAAAGGATTTGAAAAGTTTACCAAACTCTTGAAAACCTGGTATTCACATATTGAAACAAGCTTGTTCCATACCTTGTAAAAATGTTCATGGGGATGGCCTATAAAATGTAAAGATCAATGCAAGTGACACACCTAGAGAAAGACACCTTAAAAACACAGAAAAGGAAAACCTTACTATCCATTATATGAATTCTAACTATACACAGCCAATTTGAAGAGAAGCTCTGTAGCAGAAGTTCTAGAGGCTAAAAAGCTGCTTCATCAAAATCAGTTACAACATCAAAACAGAGTATACAAGAAAAGATCCGAAACCTCAGTATGATTCTAGAAAATAACACACAAAATGCAGAAGGTAACCTGCAATTATATTAGCAAATCTTCAGAAACTAAAAAAAAACAGACAACAGAGAGCAGAACGCTTAACTCGATCAGCAGAAACACAGAGTAAGAGACCTGTGTTGTTAATCTCTCATCTTTCACAGCAAACATATCTGAGATGTCAGTACTTTCAAAGGGACATTCGTTCTGTCCTACAAAATGTATTGACAAAATCAGACTGTGCAGCAGCATGGAATAAACTTTCAGAAAACGTTGAGAATTATTTCATATCGCTGCACACTTTTTATTCTGTTAAAGATAATAGTGACATGTTAGACACTGAAATAACCCCACCAAAAGTCAACATGAAGAAAAGGAAAATTTAGAGAGAGTGACCTATCACAACCATGATATAACAATGGTATGCTTCCATCCCTAATTAATTTGTAAATCACATGATACAGACAAGGAAGAGTAGTGTTAATGGTATTCATAATTAAAACAAGCTTTAGCTAGGCACCCTTAGTTGAAGACCTAACGCGTTTCTTAGCTTCCTGCCAATCATCAGTAGTAAGATGCACATGTTTACTGCAAAATAAAGTATATAAGGTAATTATTAATAAATAGAAGCTTCTATGGAAAGAATTTTTTAGGGACAACCGCTTACTTAAAATACTTAGAGTAAACCATAAATTATGCTCAATTCTAGCAATGGGATTATGTATTTTTAATTTGTAAATGTATTGATTTATGTATTTCTTTGTAAGAATTGTATTAATCATGTTCATCAATTTGTTTGGTTTAAATTCATTATTATTATTATTATTATTATTATTATTATTATTATTATTTATTTATTTTTAACATTAAAGTTTATTTAAAGTAATATAGTTCACTTACGGAAATGTAAAACTGTATCAATTATACAACATATAATAACAAAGGAGAAAATTGATCTAAAACAATATCGTTCATATTAGTAGGTAGTAGCACACTATTTGGTGTGGGCCAAAGACAGTGTCTATGGCCTCAAGCTAGCAGTAGGTTGCATCACCTACATTCAGGTAACATTTCCAAATACTATATTTACAAAGAAAAGTAGTAAAGAGTAAGATCTAGAAAAGGGAAAGTAGAGATGAGAAAGAAGGGAGGTTGTTGCCCCAGGAGGGGCTGTTAGCGTCCGCAAAGGAATTCAAAATGAGTATACAGTAGGGATGAGCTTTGAGTTCGAGTCGAACATGAGTTTAACTCGAACGTCGGCTCGAAGATCGAACTTTATGGGCTGTTTGCGCCAAATTCGAGTTGCGCATCACGGCCCATAATGCACTGCGTCATCGCAGTGCATTACTGGCTGTTGATTGGCCAAGCATGCACTATGACCATAACCTGAGTATATACAAAAAATAAACATAAAAAATCAACGGCGCTGACGTGCCCCACGCATGCCGCGGCCACGGCCCCGGCCCCGGCTCCTCATGGGAGACTCATGGGGGGGTGGAAATCAGGAGGAGGAGCATCCCCTGGTCTCTCCACGCCTGGTGGCCTGCCTTCAACGCCAGGGCGATGCGGGTGAGGACTGCATTTGTGTCCTCCTGCAGCCTCACCCCCGCCTGGATGGCTGCTGTGTTGTCCCTGACAGCCTCTGTCAGGGCGTGGACCTCTTCACCCAGGCCTGCTGTGGTGGCCTGCAGATCAACCAGGCAGGTGACCACAGCTGCTGAATTTGAGCCCACAACCTGCACAGCTTCCTTCAGGGTGGCCATGCTGTGTGCCATGTGGTCAATGTTCATGGCAACCTCACCCAGATGGTGGGTCTGGCGGGCCTGGTCCCTCCTCAGGTGTTCAGGAATAACATCACACACCCCCCTTGTCTTCCTGGTCACCTTCCTGTGTTCAGAAGAGGCTTGGGGCCGGGGAGCCTGACCTCATTCCCACTTGTCACCTCCTCCTCCTCAACCACCTCCTAAAGGAGAGGTGTGGCCACTCCCCTCCACTGATGAGTCCTGGCTTGCCAGGAGGTCTGACTCGGACTGATGTCCGGGGGATGGTGTGGACTGGCCAGATGGCCCCGCACCCTCCTGCACATCTGTGGATGACACAAAACATTCACATGTTGGAGGACCCACACACTTGTCACATGTTCCCTTCCACCCCCACACATGCTACACACCAGATAGGAGATAAAACACACTTACCTGTCCTCAAGGCATCCTCAACGGAGTCAAAGCCAGCAACTCCCTCCACTTGATGCCTGTGGAGGCACTGGGCAACCACCTGCTCCTCAGGAGTCAACGTCAGGGTAGTTGCTGGTCCCCCTCCAGTGCCCCTGGCATGAGTGCTCATCCTGGCCAGCTTACCTTTCACCAGGCGCCGCAGGTCGTTGATTTTTTTTAAAATGTCATTTGGGGACCTGACCTCACTCCCCAAAGCATTATCATCAGCAATCTGCGCCAGGATATCCTTCCTCCTGGCCTGGGTGGTATTGGCACTCTCTGCCCCATGAAGAAATGTATAATACTGGGCCATGGCCCTGATAATGACCGCCTTCTCCTGTGGGGAAAAATTTAGCTTCATCTTCTTTTGAGCTGCTGGAGCAGACATGGCTCAAAATCAATCAGCTGCAAACAAAAGAACAAAAGTACCTTGCTTCAGGGGGGAAACAAGCGGATGTACTTTTGCACTGGAAGGGCGCATGTCTGGGCGTATTTATGCCCTGGGCGTATCTCACTAATTACGCCGGGCCTAGTTCCTATCTCACTGATTACGCCGGGCCTAGTTCTGAGCATGCGCAGAGAGGCGCTGAACATAGTCAGCGTCACGGCACATGCGCCGTCCGTTCGGCCTTTCATTTGCATGGGGTCACGGCTCATTTCAATGTAACACGCAATTTATGTTGCGCCGGCGCAACGTCGGGTGCAAATACTCTGAGGATACGGTACTTGCCTCTCTAAGTTGAGCCGGTGTAACGTAAATGAGATGCGCTACGCCGGCCTATATATGTGCCGATGTACGTGGATCTGCCCCTATATATGTCAATTAATCTTATGTTTTCAGTCAGTAATGTTGGGTATGTTTTTATGCTTAATATCTGTGGCTAAACTATTATATCAAAGTTCTTTTTTTTTTCATTCAAATTTAAGTTTATTTTCAATAAAAGTACATACATTTGTACTATAACAGCAGTATACAAGTCAGTAATACACAGAAAATAATAAATCAAATGCATTGCTTTACATAGTAGATGGTCTTGTCGTAGAAACTGTCTATCATATACAGCCATATCATATGCTATCACCATACGGTGAGAGTATAACAGTTTGTAATAGCTAAGAAGAAAAGCTAGGTTTAACCAATAATTTATAATTAAATAAATAAAAGGATATTTCCATATACTATACAATTCCTTAGGCTTATTGTTGTCACACAATAAAAAACCCCATGTGTGTACTGGATCTAATTTCATGGAACGAATTAAGGACAGGATTTCTGGATAACAATGACCTCTCTGACACCCCCACTGGGAACTGTCTGTGTCCAAGAGGTTAAGCAAACCTTTCAATCCCCCTTCCCTCCCTCCAATAATTATCACCAATACCCACCAGTATCTGTAAATATATATTCTCAAAACCCTTAACATACCTAACATCCCCAAAAATTTGGTGGAATCTTTTGACAACCTAAACATAGGCTAATACAAATGTTTATAAATATCTTTTTTTTTTTTTTTTTCTAAACATAACACTCTGAGAATGAGAAATAACAAGGATTTTATCCTCGTATAAAAAACAAAATTATCAAATCAAAGAACAATCAATGAAAAGAAGAGAAAAAGAGAAAAAAAGAAAAACAGAAGACAAAAAGATGAGCAAAAAAGAAAGTACGAAGAAGATCAGGGGAAAGTAAAAGGAAAAAGAAATGGCAGCCTGCCTGCCAACGAACAACATCGTCCTAAGGATATAAATATCACCACAGCCTTTATGGGGTAAAAGATATTCCCATAAATTTCATCCACGGTTCCCATATTTCATGGAAAAGAGTAGACATATCCAACATGGAACAGACCCTCTTTTCTTGTTCCATAATCCATGTAACCTTTTGTTTCATATACCGGATGGAGACAGTAGATTTTTTCCACGCAGCTGCAATTGTGATCCTGGCACCTGTCAGAATGTATAGGGTGAGTTTTCTAGTAACCTTGGAGGTTTGGGGTAACATCCCGTGAAGTAAAGCGATAGTGGGGGATTGATGCAAATTACAGCCTGTGACACGTCTTATTATGTTGAACACCTTATTCCAGTATCCACGTATTTTGGGACATTCCCACCATATATGTACCATAGACCCCAATCCCTGACAACCTCTGAAGCAAAGGGGCGAAGTTGACGGATACATGGAAGCCAGTTTAACGGGAACTAAATACCACCTAGTATAAATTTTTACATTAGCCTCTACAAGGGATATATTCACATATCCTTTAATGGATCTAGTATAATTACTACACCAGTCAGATAAATCCCAATTGTTATTAAGTTCCCTTTCCCAGGCCAGCATATGAGGTAATTTGGTGCAGTTATTAGCAAGCGATTGATATATGATTGAAATATTCCCCTTCCTGATCAAACCCTGATCACAATTACTTTCATAAGGTGTCAATAGTCCAGAGATCGAGCCACTATCCCATAGGCTTTGTGCATAGTCATGTAGTTGAGAAAATCTTAATTTTTCTGAGACAGGAAGACCTAGCTTGTCAATGAAGTGTTGTTCAGGAAGTGGACCCGAGCGCGAAAAAAAACGGCCTATACGATACAACCCTTTGTCATGCCACCATTTGAACGAATCTACTTCAATTTTAGAAACAAAGAGTGGGTCTAGAAAAATACTCGATAAAGGTCTGCCTTTAGAAATTAGAGAGGGATTGTTTTTAAGTGAATCCCATAAAACAAAGGTTTGAGAAAGAGTCGGAGATAAAATAGAAGGCCTATTCTTGGTAGGACTCCACATTAACTCCTCTATCGTTAGATTGAGGGTCGCCTGCTCTTCTATATCTAACCAGTCAGGGCGTTCATGTTTAAGAAAAGTTTCCGATAACTGTGCCAATCTTGCTGATTGATAGTACCATAATAAGTTGGGTACCCCCAGACCCCCCTGTTCAGGCAAGTTATAGAGAGTGCGAGATGGAAGGCGTGGACCCTTATTGTTCCAAATAAACTTGATAATCTTTCCTTGAAAGGATTTTAGATGACTTTTAATTATCGGTATGGGTAATGATCTAAAAAGATACAAAAGCCTAGGGAGAAGAGTCATCTTAACCGAGTTAATTCTACCAATCCAACCTATATTCTGAGTCCCCCAATCTCTCAAATCTTTCTCAAGTTTTCTATACATAGGTGGATAATTGGCCAAATACAAGTTTTGGATGTTGGGGGTCAAATAGATACCCAGGTATTTGATATAAGAGGTGTCCCATTTGAATCCATAATTTTCCTTCAGTAGAGAAACCGTGGATTCAGAGAGAGAAACATTGAGGGCCCTAGACTTGGCCATATTCACAGTTAGACCTGAAACCATAGAAAATTTGTCTAAAAGAGAATATAATTCCGGTAGGGATGTATCTGGAGCGGTCAAAAACAGTAAAAGGTCATCTGCAAATAAGGCACATTTATGCTCCATTTTGGCACATCTAACTCCCCTGATGTTTGTGTTTTCACGAATAGCTATAGCCAGGGATTCCATAACTATTGCAAACACCAGGGGAGACAGAGGACAACCCTGCCTAGTACCCCTATGAATCTCAATAGGTTCCGAAAAAATACCCTGAAAGCGTATATTAGCTTTAGGATGAGAGTAAAGTGCAGATAAGACTCCAAGAAATTTCGTGCCAAACCCCCAACGTTTCATCACTTCTAACATGAATGGCCATGATACTGAGTCAAATGCTTTCTGTAGATCAATAGAAAGAAGCATTCCCCTTTGATTAGTATCACCAGTCCAACCCGAGTTCAAAATGGAGATCAGATCCACAGCCCTCCTAACCTGATCAGGACCTTGCCTTCCAGCGATGAAGCCTACTTGATCTTTACTAACATACTGGCCAATGAAAGAGGACATTCTATTGGACATTACCTTAGTGAGTATCTTAAGATCGTTGTTAATGAGGGATATAGGTCTATAGTTTTCCACCAGGCTATGGTCTTTTTCTGGCTTTGGGATAACCGAAATATAAGCCAAATTAAGTTGCCTGTCTATGGGAACTCCACCGGTCATATGGTTGAAAAATTTAACCATGTAGGGTGTTAAAATGCTCGAATATGTTTTATAATAAGCACTTGAAAACCCATCAGGGCCCGGGGCTTTATCTAATTTTAGGTTTTTAATTACTAACAATACTTCTTCAGCTGATATGGGAGACTCCATCATTTCTCTATGTATTTCAGTCAATTGAGGTAGATTCAAATTGTCTAGAAAATCATCCATTCCCTCTGAAGAAGAATCATCAGTGGATGCATAAAGCTTAGAAAAAATCATGAAAGGCCTCCATTATCTTCCTAGGATTCAGGGTAAGAGAACCATCAGTCATCCTTATTTTAGGGAGAGACCGTGATTGAAATCTGGGTGAGAGTTTATGAGCTAGCATCGGGCCTATTTTATCTTTAAATTTATAGAAATTAGCTCCAGTCCATTTCATATCTTCCCCAGCTTTAGTGGTAAGTACCAAGTTTAGGGCAGATCTAGCTGCATCAAGTGCCTGAGTAGGAAAGTTAAGAGGATCAGATTTATGTTTTTTACGGAGCTCAATATAGTTGTTTTCCAGCTTCCTTATGTCTATGTTTCTTTGTTTCTTGAGGCCAGCGGCCACTTGTATAATTTTGCCTCTGATAGAAGCCTTGTGGGCAGCCCACAGAGTTTCAGGGGATACATCTCCTGTATCATTATGCTTAAAGTATTCTAGAAGAGATCGCTCAATATCCTTCATTAGGGCAGGGTCCTTCAAAATAGACTTATTTAGTGTCCAATGAGACACTTTAGGAGAAGTGTCCTCTCTCCTCAGTGACAATAGAACCATCGAGTGATCTGACCAAGAAACATCAACTATGTGAGACTTAATGGCAGCTGGGACGTGATGGTTAGAGATTAATATATGATCTATACGCGAATAAGAATGGTGAGGGTTAGAAAAGTGAGTATAGTCCTTAATTTTGGGGTTCAACTCCCTCCAGATGTCAGTTAATCTAGACTGATGTAGAATGCGTGCTACTTGTAGACTAAGTTTAGTCGGTCTGACGATTCCATTGACAGAAGGTTTGGACTTATCCAATCCCGTGTCAAAAGCTAGGTTAGAGTCTCCACCCATAAGAATGATCCCCTCCATAAATGGTCGGAGGGTATCAAGCATCTGAGAGAAAAACTTTTTCTGACCTCTGTTAGGAGCATAATAAGAAATAAGTGTGTATAGTCTGCCATCAAGGGTACCTTGTAACAATAGAAACCTACCTTCCGGATCTCCAAATTCTTTAGTCAGGTTAAAATTACAATACCTAGAAAACAAAATGGCCACACCCTTAGTTTTGTTTTCTGCTTTAGCTAGGTAAAACAATGGAAAGTGGGCATGCATAAAGGAAGGGTTGTATCGTTTAGGAAAGTGGGTTTCTTGAAGGAAAACCACATCTACACGGAGAGACTTGTATACTTGAAAAGCTTTGCGCCTCTTAACAGGAGAATTCAACCCCTGAGTGTTGTGAGTAACAACACTAAGGGGTTTAGATACATCATTCGATCCAGCCATAAGTCTTGTCGACATCTATGAACATGCAGGACCGTACAGATATCATCAATAGTCTCGCAAATACGAACAATGGCAGGCAGGCTGAAGAAACGAAGAGAGTATGAAGAAGAAAGAAAAAGAAATGAAAAGGAGAGATAAGAAGAGAAAAATAAAAAAACATATAGCACAATAAACTATTAGATCGTGCAAGGTCAATTCTTGACCCAGAATGGGGGAAGAGAATGATTCTCCTTCCCTCATTCAAACAAGAAATTTTTGCATAGTCCCAGAAAAGGACTATATTCTTACCCATTGGGTCGACAAAGTGTCGACACAAGAGGTAAGTTGAGGTTCAATACCTCACCGTCGTCAGTTGCCGACAGATTAAACATCACACCTTAAAACAAGTTTAAGAAAAAAGGCATGTGAATCATAGGATGACCAAAAAACAATAGGAGAATAATCTAAAGAAAAACGGCATTAAACTAGACATGTAATCTCGGAGTCTTCTTTTTTTAGAAAGCTTCCGGGATAAAAATTCATCTGAATTAAAGATTAAGAGATACGTCCTGGGTAAGTCTATTCAATATCAGGGTGCTTGGTCACCTCCAATTTTCCTGTACTTGACCTTGTTCCAAGGATTTTGAGTCGGACTAGTAGGTGTGTTCCTCTTGGCAGATGGAAGTTGAGGCGGATTAGTGTCCATGCCAGGATCAAGAGATATAATTTTCAGATCAGACAGAAGTCGTTCACCTTCTTGGAAATGATGTATTATATGGTTTCTACCATTATAATTGAATTTTAAGGCGAAGGGGAAAGCCCATTTATACTTGATGTCTTTGTTGATGAGGGCAGACAATAACGGTTTCATTGCTCTTCTTTTCTGAATGGTATATGGTGAAATGTCAGAAAATATTTGTATATTAGTACCTTGGTATTGAAGATTCTCCTGTTGTCTGGACCGTTTCATAATGTCTTCTTTGGTGGAGAAATAATGAGGCTTGACCACCACATCCCTGGGCAAACCATCTCTTCTCAGTGGACCTAATGATCTATGAGCCCTATCAATTTCCAATTTTATATCAGGTGCAGATGGAAGGAGGATTCTCATAATGTCTCGTATTGCTGAATGAATGTCCATAATGGATTCAGGAAGACCCCTAACCCTGAAGTTTTCTCTTCTTGACCTGTTTTCCAAATCGTCAATCTTAGCCTGAGCGGCCTCCAGTTGTTCTTGTAGGAAATGGATATGATCATCATGTTGGTCAGTTTTAGAAACGTTAGTGTCCAATTTATGCTCAACTGAATCAATCCTGTTGCCAAGACATTGGAAGTCTGCCCTAATATCTTTAGTAATTTTCTCAGCCGTGTGAGCTAAACCCCTTTCCAGCATTTCAGAAATCCTGTTATAGAGATCAGCAACATTGAAAGAAACTTCTGGGGCAGTTTCAACGTTAGCAGTTACTTGTATAGGGTCATGTGAGGGAGAAACCATAGGAATCCCGTGATCAGCCATTATAGGTATTATACCCTCCCTTACTACAGATGAAAATAAAGCTGAAGATGTAGTAGAACTTAAGGGAGGAGGTGATGAGGAGGGTGTCACATGAGACGAGAAATGTTCAGTAAACTTAGGATCCACCACAGGCACCTGAGGACTTGTATGAGGAGGTGTGTCCATTTTAAAAAGACTCTCCTTGATAATTGAGTTCTTATTTTTTTTGCCCTGTTTCCCCTTCATATATAATAAGTGTTATAGTGAATTCTTATCAGCAGGGGTAGAGTTGCTCTATATCGTAAAATCAACAGTTCACTCCTATATCAGTTCCTATAGGCATAACAGTCTTATAACCACCATCTTACAGTAGGTATTACTTATGTGAACAGACCAGGCCCAGATTTGAGCCTTTACAGTAAGTATTGTGAAAAGATCAGCATCATAAAAATGCCTCAAATTACATATCATGCAGGTGTTATATTAGCGGATTGGTTTGTAGCTTTTGTCGACTAACATCGGACGGTGTGTAGGAATACCTCAGCAAGTTTCCATAGCAGGGACAATCATAGGATAATTCCACACTGTAAAACACAGACCCTGGGCATCGTATTCAGTTGGTAACCAACCTTCGACTACTGTTATTAGATAATCATTGCAGTCAGGTAGCCAGTGAACTAAGAATTACCTCAGTTTAGATAAAAAAATAAATATAATAATAACTCCAAATAGTATGATACAGTGGATTATGTATGTTTCAGGATGTCACGGTGACCTGTGCATAAAATTCATCCATATACTATCAGATCCTTATAGAAATTCCACAGTATAATGGTCACAATTCACTACACTCTGAGTTTAAATCACTGAGGCGGAATAAGAGAGAAAAGTGGTTAATCTCAGTAGTTTTGCCACAGAAAAGTGTCTATAATATTTTTCAAATTAGTAAGAAATATGCAGGCTGTTAGATGGCGGCTTGCATTATATAATCTCAACGCCTTTTACAGTGAGTGAGGTAATATAGAAATTGCAGAGTCCAGGATGTGCTTGGGACCGTGAGGAGAAGGCCTATTGAGATACTGTCAGGCCTTTGTAGATTTTCAGTCACTCAATTAGCCTTCTATATATCCCTCTCTTAATGTTATTTTCCAGAGGATGATTTAATGTGTAAAAAGGGCAATTCCAGCAGTATATGTCACAGTATATGATTCCTACTGTAATAGACCTGCAGGCCACAAGATGGCGGTGTCACCTCAGCAGTTGTATTATATTACATACTGCGTCAGAGGGCCTCCGGTAATGAGGACGGGCGCCTCTTCTAATCACTTTACGGAGGTTTGCTCCGGGCACCCTCAGCAGGGCTTAGTGTAGCAGGCGGGAGTGAGTCAGCGACCGATTCGTCCGCCCTCCCTGTACCACTCGATCGCGGCGTCTTCCGCAGCTTCCCAGGCCTCAAGATGGCGTCGGAGTCCCAGTGCTGGATTAGGCCTCGGTTCAATCCCCAGAGAAGGCGGACACCCCGGACACCCAAAAAGGTAAGGAGCCGTACAGGGAGAGTCCCGGGTACCGGATAATAGATTTGGGGCACTGTATCGGTAGAATAGGAATCAGATGGCTACCGATTCTATTAGGTCAGACGGAGCTCATCTCAAGAACGTCCTGCGCCATCCTCGTCCAGCCACGCCCCCCCTATTATATCAAAGTTCTAAGCAGCATTCCGGTGTGATTGTTCTTGAACCATATCATTTTTTAAGTCATATCACCATTTTTGTAATAGAATACAATAAATTCAAGTGTTCATAGGTAGTTACCTACAACTGCCTAACACCAAATATTTTACTAACCTTAAAATTATTTCTTTCTTTCTAAAAACCCTAAATGTATGTAGCACACCTAGGCTTGGCAATTCTTTACATCTGCCAAACCAATGAAAAAGGGTATCTCCCTTTTCTAGAATAAATTCTGCAACAAATTTATATTTAGAAAATAATTTCCCTCCTTAAAATGGGAGTCAAACTTTCTCTACCTCTTAATGGCTGTGAGCACTCTAATCCATATATTGTGCTTAGCATTGTGTCAACCATTGGGAATTGACCCAGAAAATTACATGATAGTGGTACTATACTCCATTCAAACTGGCATATTGTTTTCCTCCACTTCCTCCCTGTGCTGGCATGGTTGTGGTTGAAAAGGCAACTTAATACACATGTTATGGGCATGTAAACATAAACCAGTTACTGGTGTAACATATGTCAACTTATATCAGACCTCTCAGGTTTTCTAGTATTTCCTAATCTGCCCCTAGCAATCCTTTACTCAGGGATAGAGGATTTCCCCACAGATTATTGCACCATAGTTACACATGTATTTCTAGCCACTAGAATCACCATATTGAGCCACTTAAAGCCAGAAGGCTCCTAACTAGGGATGAGCCAAACACCCCCTCGTAAAACGGGTTTGAGAACCCGGGTCTTGTCCCAGGGAACATGTATCAATGTAAAAAAAAGTTTTAAAAACGGTCGTTTTTTCTGGAGCAGTAATTTTAATGATGATTAACTGCTTGCCGACCAGCTGCCACAGTTATACGGTGGCAGGTCGGCTCTGCTTGGCGAGAGCACGTAGATCTACGTCATCTCTCCCAGAAGCCAATAGAGGGCACGCCCGCCGCCCGCTCGCTCCTGACTCCCGTGCACCGGAATCACAGGGAACATACTTAACCCCTTCCCCGACCCCTAGTGTTAACCTCTTCCCTGCCAGCAGCATTTTTATAGTAATCAATGCATTTTTATAGCACTGATCGCTATAAAAATGCCAATGGTCCCAAAAATGTGTCAAAAGTGTCCGAAGTGTCCGCCATAATGTCGCAGTATGGAAAAAAATAGCTGATCACTGCCATTACTAGTAAAAAAAATATTAATAAAAATGCCATAAAACTACCCCCTATTTTGTAAACGCTATGGGCCAGATTCACAAAAGAGATACGACGGCGTATCTCCCGTTGTAACTATGCGCCTGATTCATAGAATCAGGTTACGCATAGATCTCACAAAGATCTCACAATTGACTTACACCGTCGGATCTTAGGCTGAAATTCTAGGCCGGCCACTGGGTGGTGATTCCATTGCGGTCGGCGTAGAATATGCAAATGACTAGTTACGCCGATTCACGAACGTACGCTTTGCCCGTCGCTCTAAATTTACGTTGTTTCCGTCGAGATACGCGGCGTAAAACTAAGGCTGCCCTCTAGGTGGTCTAGCCAATGTTAAGTATGGCCGTCATTCCCGCGTCGAAATTAGAAATTTCACGTTCTTTGCGTAAGTCATCCGTGAATGGCGCTGGACGCCATTTACGTTAACGTCGAAACCAATGACGTCCTTGCGACGTCATTTAGCGCAATGCACGTCGGGTAATTGTAGAGACGGAGCATGCGCAGTATGGTCGGCGCGGGAACGCGCCTAATTTAAATGATCCCCGCCCGCGTCGGGCGCACGTACGTTCGTGGATCGCCGTATCTCCCTCATTTGCATATTTGAATAGCAAAACAATGGTGCGTCCAGCGTATATATGCGCCCACGATGCGCCGGCGCAGAAAAATTATGTCAGTTGGAAAAAGCCTATTTTCAGGCGTATCTTACGCCGGCGTAAGTGCTTTGTGGATCTGCCCCATAGTATTCAGATGTTAATCGTGACACTATTCACAATTAATCTGCAGTCCAGGACAACAGCAAAAGAAGGTAGTAGGTGAAATGAACAACATATTATTATATTTAACAAGTCTACATTGCATAAGATCAGATGCTTGCTAGGGATCTTGAAATGTATGGACATATTTATTCTTCTAAATAAAGGGATCCCAAGCAAGAAGTTGATTTCCATATTCCATATTTCCATGTTCTCAGTTTTCAATGTAGCATATGAATCTATTTTAAAATGTGAAAACATCTGTGCAATATGTCAATAGAATTCATGCACATGTGTACATACATCTGCGTTTTCCTTTTTTTTTTTCACATCCTAATCCTATGGGTAGGCATGCCTTGTTGCACTGATTAAGTTTTTTTTTTTTCAGTTTTCCTCTTTTTTTTTTTATTTATATAATTTGAAAATGTTCCTTAAATCATATTATTTAGTGCTGATGCCACATGCTCTAAACCCTAAAATATTATCAGTACAGATGGCACTTTAAAAGTCTTTTGGGAGTATTCAAGCAGATTGCAATCGACATGTTAACCTATTCAGTTATAAAATCATGCAGTGTAAATGCAATATTTACTTAATTTCATGGGCTAATTTAGACAAGCATTAAAACAGATTATTTTTCTTTTTCTTTCTGCCTTTTACACAACATTTAGAATGTCTAAGTAATAAGAAAACTGGCAGAAATCCCAAACTTATCAAAATGCGAGAATAAAAACACAAAACTAATATTCTAAATGTCAGCAATTAAAATTAATTAAAAGTCATTAGCTGACACCCTGTTTCTCCCTACTGATGTTTTTTAATTTTCACAGCACAGATTTAGTCATGACTGTCGAGCTCCTGTTATTCTGTTCAAATATTACATTTATCTCATCTAAAGTAAATGTTCTTCTCACTTTAAAGTTATAACATATAAATGTATTTATCTATCTATCTATCTATCCATCCATCCATCCATCGATCCACCTATCTATCTATCTATCTATCTATCTATCTATCTATCTATCTATCTATCTATCTATCTATCTATCTATCTATCTATCTATCTATCTATCTATCTGACTATCTATAACACTGGAGTTTTATTTTGGCATTTACAATTTAGACAAAAGTACATGATATCAGGGAGAGGAATAAACATACCTTTGCTAGGGTATAAAGTTTATGAGCAACGTTTTCACTTTAATAATATATAACCAATTAAATATGTCCAGGAGAAAGTTTATAGGCCAGTCTTGTTTCTCCACTGTTGTAATTACTATGTAGTATATATTTAGGAGATATATCTGCTATCTTTCATTATTAAGGCTTAAAGAGGTTTATTCAGCTGTAGTTTAGTTTAGACGATAGCTGCAGTTACACTGGAAAGAGGGTTTTCAGTGGTCTGAGCATGAGGGAGCAGTAGGGTACTTCCGTCTCCTTAAAGGCATTGTACACTTTCAAATGTTTTTTTTGTTTTAACTAGGTATTACAGTAATGTAGTTATATAATATAAAAGTATTTTGGGAGCTCAGTAAGTGTTTGGATGCATCACACTGACAGCTGGAATACACAACCGTTATATATATGTATCATATGTATACATAGGTGTGCCTCCTACTAGTGTCATACCAATAAGTTATTATTGCCCTTAACTTCAATATAAATACATGTCAAAACATACTCTAAGTCCATGAGGTGAATCCAGATTTTAAATAGAACACAGCAAACAGGTAGTGTTCCACCCCATTATTTCTCCACTATAAAAAAATATGCCTCTTACTGAAAGATGTGAGATCTCTAGTTATGGAGATTAAAAAGCGTTCAGTGTGCTGGAGCAAACTTGGAATCTGATGGGTAGAAAATCTTGAGCTAGATTTACGTAGCTCAGCGTATATTTTGGCCGGCGTAGCACATCTCATATGCACTACGCCAACGTAAAATAGGGTGCCCAGACCATTATTCACAAAGATCTGGCGCCGTACATTGCGCCGGCGTAGTGTAACTAGGCAGGCGTAAGCCCGCCTAATTTAAATGTGGAACGTAGTGGGCGTGTTGTATACAAATTAGCCATGACCCCATGTAAATGTTTTCTTGAACGAACGGCGCATGCACGCATGCTCAGAGTCACGTCGCATATACTCCCTAAGGTACGTTGGCTCAATGCTTTTGACGTGAACGTAACCTACGCACAGCCCCATTCATGTACCACTTACGTAAACGACGTAAAATTTGACGGCTGTTCCGACGTTCTTTAACATTGGCTGCGCCTCATATAACAGGGGTAACGTTACGCCGGACGTAAGCCTTACGTAAACGGCGTAGCGGGCACAAGTACGTATCTAGGTCATTTACATATTCTACTCGTAAATCTATGGAACCGCCCCCTAGCGGTCATCGTAAATATGCACCCTAGATATGACGGCGTACTAACACTTACGTTGCTCGGAGGAAGCTGAAATTCAGGCGTATCTAGCTTTGCGAATAGCACGCATAGATACGACGGCGCATCTTCTGACTTACGCGGCGTATCAATAGATACGCCGACGTAAAAGCTACGTGAATCTAGCTCCTTCTCTATAATAACGTTCCCAAAACCTTCTCAGATTTTATTTTAGCGTTTAACATTCAACCTAAAGATATATTTCTTTACACACGTATTTCACATTTCTTAAATGCTACCCTCAAACCTATTTTTTACATTCACCCTCAGGCCTGGCAAGTTTATGCACACTATAAACCTCAATCCAAGAATCTCTCGCTATTTTACTACCTCTTCCAGCACAAAGGCACCTTCTCCAAATTTCCCCAGATGGTGCAATGGGAAAAAGACCTACAATCTTCCTTCTCAGATACACAATGGTTGAATGCATCCCGTTACTCATACACTATAACGCATTGCGTCAATCACTGGGAACTTGCTCAAAAAATTACGGAAAGGTGTACCCCATACTAGCTAGCCAAGTTCTTTCCAACACATTCCCACCTCTGTTGGAGAGAATATGGACAAGTGGGCACAATACTCCACATATTGTGGTCATGTTAGAACCTGTCCAGCTTTTGGCAACAAACATTTGAAATAATTTCTAAACTTACTGGGATCCTTACATCAACCGACCTAGCCCTAGCGATATTAAATTTAGGCATTAAAAGATTCCGTAAGAAATACTGCAATGTGGTACTTCAAGTACTTTAGGCAGCCAAATCCTTAATTACCAAAATGTGACATTAAAATCTAGCACCTAATGTGTCAGAACTCAAACTAGTTAATGTTCACTATACATATGAAAGATCACTTTCTGTTAGAACTAATGCCTTAACAAAATTTTACACGACATGGAAATATTGGGACTACGACCCTACCAACAGACCATAACTAGATTATACCACTAATTATTGTTCTGCGATTGTTACCTAGCTCTGTCTTATACATCTCAGAAATATAATAAAAACCTCCTTAACATTCTTTTTGTTAGCTTTGTTGTTTGTACAGGATAATCTGATGCTCATGATCTGATGAAACTAATTGTGCCTTTATTGTCCTTAAAGCGTATTATCTATTTCTTCATAAGAGCTATGCATTAGAAAAAATGGAAACTACAGCGCTACTACTTAAACAAATCACAAGAAAAAAACACACAACAAAAATACCCAAATGGTATAGCTGCATACACAAAAAACGGTGTACAAAACCAATCTGAAACTGTAAAAATTGAGTGTTGCGCTGATACCAACATTTGCTGCTGTATATACAATATGTGCCGTAAGATACCAAGTACAAGTACAATATGAGGTATCAATCAATACGTGCAAAGTGAAGAGATTGCAGAGTGAATAGCCCTCCTAATACCAATGCATTATCCTGATGTGCATAAAACAATAGGAATAAATAGTGTCACACTAGTTACAAAAGTCCTTTGATCAGCTATGCTTCGGTACAATAGGCTTGACTAGGAGAAAAAAAAGAGAGGCGGACTAGTCTTTTGCTGTGCTGAGACTGTTGTCAGTATGTGTTGTACTACAGCAACTGACTTTCCATTCATCCGGATTGGCAGAGTCAGATTTAATGTCTCTTGTGATTTGGGCAGCTGTGTTGGCCAGTCCTCTCTCCAGGAGGGCTGAAAGTTTGAGAAATAGGTCCCCCTGTGGGGAGTATGGGTCCTGGTCAGGCAGCCTGGGGGAGGGAGCAGCATGCTGGAGGGGAGGAGTAGCCCAGCTGGGGACAGGGCATAGTCATCCATGGTGCGGCCTAATAGGGATTCAGTGGAGGCCGGAGAGGGAGCCTGGGGGTATTGTGAAGGTCCCTGGGTCACCTGGGAGTACGTGAGGATCGCTGGGGCTATCATTTGTTCTAGCATCCTTTCCCCAGAGGCCGTGTGTGGCTGTGTGGAGGCGTCAGCGGTGGTCATCTTGGTACACCCGCCCCAGCCTGATTTATTGAATTCTGGCTCCAGATCATGTCTGGCGGCCGGTCCTGACATCCAGGGGTATTCCCGGATGGGTCCTGGTGGGAACAGGTCGGTGCGGCCCACATTCCCCCAGCGTTTCCTCTATTCCTTACCTATGCCATATATTCTTTTCTTTTTTTTTTATAAATCTCTTTATTAATTTTTTCTGAAAATATTCCATACAAAATATAAAACCATACATATACATTTACATATACATTTTCCATTTGCATTCATCTGCTCTCTTCTAGAGCCTCCATACACTTTAAATTCATCCCTTTATCTCACTCAATACCTTTACCTTTCCCTCTCTCCCTTCATTCAATGGTGTGGTTAACCTCCCCTTATTCCCCATTTATCCTGATGCTGTCATGGAATTCTCTATCCAGCTTGCCCATACTCTCTCATATTTCTCTCCATGTCCTTTATTCCGATATGCCTCTCTATACAATGTCAAATTACTGTTTACCAAGTTTTTCCAGTGTACTGCCGAGGGAGCTTCTGTGTTTTTCCAGTTTAGTACTATTGTCTTTCTGGCATAGAACAGAAGTAAACCTATCTGTTTTCTCCTTCCCACCGACATATATTCTTTTCTAATGATTTTTAATGCTATTAAATATTTTGCCATTGCACTATAACTAAATGTTGCTTTTTTTTTTTCCAAAATAACTGTTTATTGACGAGTACAGTCGTTACATCCGAAAATACAACATATTCAGCCAATGGAAACAGCATGACATAACAGATAAGAAATATGGTTAACATGTCGCATCCTCAGATAAGCAAGACACAAATCCCACTACCACCTAAAATACCATGCGTATATAAGGGAACAGCGGAAAACACCGGATCGGTGGAGTGTTGGTGATTCCCCGGACGGGAGACCCATACTCATGGATAGTCCGTCCGGCACAAGGGGTGGAAACCACCAAATAGGGGGTCTCGGGGGGACGGGACTATATCGTGAAAGAACTTGACAGAGAAGACCAGTAAGAGCAAACCCCTCCACCGCCCACCCCCAACGGGAACTAAACTGTGGGCGGGGGGGACACAGAGTATGTACCCAGGAAAGGGAGGAAGACTTTGTCTGGGTGTGTAACGCGTCCCGTCCTCCTGGGCCGGGCCCATGGCCGCGATCTCTCTAACCGGCTGTGAAGCGAGCAGAGACACCCGCTAATGGGGCTCCCCGTCTGGGTACATCGCCACGGCGACCCCCTCTCTTGGCGGATCAGTGAAGTCGATATCTAAGGTAGTGGGAAAGAGGGAGAAAAAAGGTCTGACATAGGGAGGAAGGGGTCCAGAGACAGTTGCTGCAGGTGGTGAATCATGTCAGCATCATTGTGTCAGTGTGGGGGGTCAGGAGAAGTCGTCGGGGGGCTAGGTGTGAGTGATTCTCTGTAGTGCGTCCAGCAACCCCAGGTGAGTCAAAATTTTTCAGTAGCATCCCTAGCTTGGTGGATAAGCCTTTCCATCTCCTCTATCCCGTCAACTCTATTCTGCCAGTCAGCTATGGTAGGCGGTAGGGGGTCTTTCCAGCGCATTGGAATACACTGGGTAGCAGCGTTAATCAAATGGAGAACCAGAGATTTCCGGTAAGTCGATTGGGGCATGGAGGTGTGGTGAAGAAGGAACTGCGCCGGGGTGAAATCGGGTGTATAAGTGGTTATGCGGGCAATGAGAGAATGGATATTTGTCCAGAAGGGTCAAATTTTTGGTAAATTTCACCAAATATGCAGAAGAGTACCCTCAGCTTCCTCGCATCTCCAACAAGTGGAGGAGACCGCGGGGAAAAATGTATGCAGTTTGCTGGGAGTTCTGTACCACCTCGAGTAGATCTTGTACCTATTTTCTTGGGCCGACACATTTATGGAGCCCTTGTGAGTGTGAGTCCAAATCGAGTTCCAGTCATCGTCAGACAAGGAGATCTGAAGGTCATTTTCCCATCTCTCATGAATGTCAACATTGGAAATATTATGTGGCGTAAGCATGGAGTACAAGACGGAGACCAGATGGCGTTGAGGTGTAGTGGAGTTACACAGATTCTCGAGAGGTGTGAGATCCCTATACCATAAAGCAGGCGTCGGCGAACTCTGGAGAAAATGCCTAACTTGGAAGAACTTAAAGCGGGGTATCTGAAAACTCGGGAATTTCAAGGCCATTGCCGTCTGGGAGAGGAGCACGTCGGAGTCAAAAAACTGATGCGCCCGTAGAGAGGGTGCGGTCTGGGAGGTCTGCGGATCAACAGTGCTGATACCGTCGGGGAAGCTGGGGTTATGAGTGAGCGGAGTCAAGGGACCAGGGAAGGGGGTTGAGCCCGAGCCGCTATACACCGCACTGAGGCATGAAAGGGCAGGACCAATCAGAGGGTGAGATGTACAGGACTTGGGGGCGGATGCCGGGTCTATCCAGGGAAGGTGGGAGATCCGAAAGCCAACGAAAGCTTCCTCCAGCTCTACCCAGTCCTTATCCCTCCTGTGAACGTGCCAGTCCACGATCCTTGTCAGGAGGCAAGCTTTATGATACCGTGATAGGTCAGGCACGCCAATACCGCCCTTCAACTTAGGCAGAGTTAGTCTATCCCAGCCTAACCTGGCCTGACGCCCAGCCCAGATAAAGGATCTGCATATCGATTTAAAGGAGGTCAGGAAGGTGGTTGGGAGTCTAATGGGAACAGCCTGCAGCAAGTACAAAAGCCTTGGAAGGACATTCATTTTTAGAATTGCCGCCCTACCAAACCACGAGAATGTACCCTTGTTCCAAGCTTCTAGGTCTTTCTTAACTGTCTGTAGAGCGGGCGGGAAGTTCCTAGCATATAAGTCAGAAAGTTTTGTAGGCAGTCTGATCCCTAGATAGGCGATGTCACTAGGATCCCATTTGAAGGGGAAGTTTTGTTTACAGAGGGCCACTAAGTCCTGTTGAGGGGAAATGTTTAGCGCCGTGGATTTACCAAAATTGATTTGTAGGTTGGAGAGCGTGTTAAACAAGCTAAAGTCCTTGAGCAGATTAGGTAGTGTGACCAGTCGGTTCGTTAGGAATAATAGGACGTCATCCGCGTATGCAGCTACCTTTTATTGCCAACGCTTGATGGTAACACCCCGTATGTCCTGATTGTCACGTAGTCGTCTCAGGAAGGGTTCTAATGTCAAAATGAAAATTAAGGGTGAGAGGGGGCATCCCTGTCTGGTGCCATTGTGTACCGAGAAGGCGTCCGAGAGTCGGCCGTTAACCCTGACCCGGGCTGAAGGGACTGAATAGAGCACCATAATCATTTGCATGAAGCGAGTAGGTAAACCAGTCTTGCGGAGAGCTGCCTCCAGATAGTCCCAGGCCACCCTATCAAACGCCTTCTTGGCATCAAGGGACAGCAGGAATCCCCTGGTCGTAGACGTGGACAGCCAGGGGTGGACGTTTATTGCCTTCGTGGTGTTGTCCCTAGCTTCCCTGCCAGGGACAAAGCCAACCTGGTCGGTTGAAACGAGAGTCGGTAGGTAGGGGAGCAACCTGTTAGCCAGTATTTTTGCGAACAGTTTGACATCCACATTAAGTAACGAAATGGGGCGGTAGTTAGGGACCAGCGTATTGTCTTTCCCAGGTTTGGGGACTAAAGTAATGTGAGCTTCCAGTAAGTCAGTTCCAGTCGGGGGTGAGAAAGGAAGATCATTAAACGCCCTGACAAAATGGGGAATCAGTAAGGGGGCGTACGTCTTGTAGTACCCCGAGGTCAGTCCGTCCGGGCCAGGGCTCTTTCCAGGCTTCAATTGTTTCAGGGCACCTAGTGCCTCCTCTACAGACACTGGCGTGTCCAGGTGCATCAAGTCAGGAACCTGGGAGACAGGTAACCCATATTTTGAGAGGAAGTCTTCAATGAGCTCCTCCCGGGGTGTAGGGGACCCCGACCCCCGTGGGGTAGGTAGATTGTACAGGGAGGAAAGAAAGGATGTGAATTGTTCAGCGATTAGATAAGATCTGTGTAAGACCTCTTCTGTGAGGGTGGTTATGGAGTGGATCGTATTTGCCTCTCTCTTCTTCTGCAGGGCATGGGCCAGCAATTTACCCAATTTGTTTCCATGCTCGTAATAAAGTTTATGGGTCAGGGCAAATTTATGCTTCAGTCTCGTGTGAATTTTAGCTTGCAGTTCTTTCCTGGATTCCAGCAAAGCCTCGAGAGAGTCTGCAGCTAAAGAGCACTTGTGAGTGAGTTCCAGGGTCTTAATCTTATCAGAGAGCTCAGTGATTCGGGCAGCCCGTAGTTTGCGATGCCTAGACATGAGGGAAATAATCTTCCCCCTAAGGACACATTTGTGTGCAGCCCATACCGTGGCAGGCACAACCTCTGGAGAGGAGTTGTCATTAAAGTATTGGGTTATACTATCCGAAAGGTCTGTAGCATTGCCTGGGTCGAGAAGGATAGAATCATCCATCCTCCACACAGGCCGTCCAGGACTCTGCCCCCTCCAAGATAGCGTCATAGTAATCGGGTGGTGGTCAGACCCCACCATGGGTTCAATAGATGCGTCAGTAAGGCGGATCAGGTCCTCCTGTGTGATGAAGAAAAAGTCAATGCGAGAATATTTGGCGTGTAAAAGCGAGTAAAATGTGTAGTTCTTAACTGTAGGGTGCATTGTACCCCACGAGTCGTGCAAGGTTAGTAGGTCTAATTGAGTCTTGATAGCCCGGAGGGTGCGATAAGTCAGACAGGAAGACCCATTCGAGGTGTCAAGGAGGGGGGTCAGAGGAACATTGAAATCCCCGCCCAGGATCAGCATCCCAGACTGGAAGGCCGTAAGTTGCTGGATAGTGTCACGAAAAAATTGGACGTGTTGCGAGTTGGGTGCGTATATGTTGGCAACTGTCACCGGAGTGTCGTGGATTTTACCCTTAAGGAAGAGAAATCTTCCGTGTGGGTCATGGTGGATATCTCCTTCCTGTGACGGGCACTGCTTGGAGAGCAGGATGGACACCCCTTTGGACTTAGAGGTGTCATTGGTGGCGTGAAACACCGTTGGGTAGTGGCGGCTCCGTAAAGTGGGGATGGCGTCTGTCCTCAAGTGGGTTTCCTGTAGGAGTACTATTTGAGGCTTTTCCCTCTGTACAGAGGAAAGTAATTGGGAGCGTTTCTCAGGCGCGTTAAGGCCTCGGACGTTCAGGGAGTATAATTTGAGTTTTAGGTAAGGCTCACCCCGGTCAGCAGACCGATGGACAGGGTTAGAAATGTCAGTCATTGTCTCTGGGGGGGGGGGGGTAGGATAGGAAAAAGGCAGAGGGCGGGAGTTATCAGGGGGGGCGGGAGGGATGGGAAGCGTCTATCTAAACCACCAGTGCGTCAAGACCAAGAGAGGGGGTTCCGTGTATGGGCGCAGAACAGGGTTTTAACCCTAAGGGATAGGAGCCTAACGGCCGTGGGTGCGGAATACCAAACCAGCAGGTATATGAGCCACCAGGCTCAGCCGTGTGGGGGTTGGTCGGCTCAAGCCGGGAAACAGAGCAAGACAGCCTAAAATAGATAACAATGTAATCAAAAAGATTTAACAATTGAATGGCAATATGCCACCCCAGAACAACCATGTAGTAAAACAGGGCATTAAACCAACCGCGTTGGAGGGGTGAGAGTATCCCGTCCCCAAGGAATGAGGATAAACCTCGGGCAACCGGGGTGCCATCAGGGAACAGACTCCCCCATCCCTGCAAAGCCCAAGTCCCCCCACCCGCCACCGCAATGGTGCAACCCCCCCAGTGGAGGAAGGGACGCCCCCCGCCCCCGGAGTAACCGGGTTCCGGGAGACCCCCCCCACCGGGGACAGGGGAACCACCACCAGCCCCCACCCCAGGGCAGAGCAGCCCCTCATTTAAAACAATACATTCAAAGCAGCAAGACATATTAACTCAGGTGTATCCCCAACCCGCAGTCCGTCTGTGATCCATACCAAATGAGAACCCGGCATCAGCCACAAGGGAACTGAGGCCTCACGTGAACATCAGGCACCCCTATGGGCGAGACTCGTACGTCAGGGCCCGAGAGTCAATAGCTCTTATCTCTGAACCAGCCCCGTCAGGCGAGAAGTACAACAGTACACAAAAAGGATGGCAGAGGCTCCCAGAGTGGCTTCAGGCAGGCTAGCAGCCGAGCAGAGAATGTGGCCCTGGAACTCCTTGCAGCAAAGCGTCCATCGAGGCCCTCTCTGCAACCTGACGTAGTGAAGAACAAATACAAACTCTGATCACTAGCATAGGTACCTGGGGGGTCGACCACCCGTGGGTGACGACCCGACCCGGGATCAGCAGAGAGAAAGGCCCCGGAATGACTCACAGAGGTAGGGCACACATCAGACCTGGAACACGTCCCTTCTGGCTGCGGGTACGGCTGCCCTCCGGAAGACGGAACCCACGTACAGGGAACCCGCGCCAAACTTCATTTATGTCCCGAGGGCAACCCGACAAAGAGAGCACCCTCAGGTGCGAGTCGGATATCTTCGGTGCAGGGGGTCCGCCGTGCAGAAAGCGAGGCCTCACGTCCAACTACTCCGAAGGGCGGTGCCCTGTTGAAGAGGAGTTTCCAGGGCGGAAACCGTGTCATGTTCGCGTCCAACTTCACTTCCTGTCGCATTGCGTTCTGGGTACTGTAGTTCCGGGGGGAGAATACACTCAGAGATACAGTCATGCAAAGACGTAGCCGTCACGTAATGCAGGCCATCCACGGCCGTGGTAGATAGGCAGTTAATGCACTGGGGTAAAAAATCCATCTAGGAATCAGGCGCATTAGGGCCAGTCAGCAACATAAACTTACATAGAGCCCCGTCAGTGCAGGCCGGGCGAACCATAGAACCGATGCAGCCGGTCACTCCATCATTCCCACAGTCTAGGGTATCACAAGAACTGAATAAACGAGAAGCAGAGCAATGCATAACTAGTCCATCTTTGAAAACTGACGGAAAGGAAGAGCACTGTTAGAACACTGGTAGAATACTGTTAGAACAAAGCCGCAAACAGTGCGGAACACGTGGATGAGGGCAGCAGGCACTTAGTAATCTCTGCGCGCTTTCCGGGCGGCCGGCGGAGGGGAGGCCCCTCTGTCAGGTCTAGGGACCTGGGGGCCCAGGAGGTTCCTGGAGCCCGATGGGGAGCGGCAGCAACGGTGCCTGGTGGCTTGTGTCTCCATCGGCTCAGCCCGTTGCGCTGGCCAGCGGTTCACAGATTGACGGTATGCCGCATACCACTCCGGAACGGCAACGAGGGGTATCCCCAGGGTATCGCAGAAACGGGGCAGGTCCTCCGGGACCTTCAGCATTGCGGTGCGGCCCTGGTGGGAAGCCGACAGGCAGAAGGGGAATTTCCACTTGTATCCTATATTCTTGTCCCGCAGCACATCCAACAAGGGTCTGAGGTCTCGGCGGTGTTTCAGCGTTATGCCGGAAAGATCTTGGAAGAGTTGGATCGGGGCTCCTTGATGTGTCAATTGTTTCCCCCTCGCCTTATTTAGAATGTCCTCCTTCAATTTGAAGTCAGCAAGACAGCATATTATATCCGGGGGGGTCCGTCTCCCTGCCCTTAGGGCGTAAGGCCTGGTGTATCCGGTCCATGTCAATGCGAGCCTGAGGGGGCCTGTCGAGGATGGAGTTAAACAGGCCAGTCACCGACTGGGAGACAAGGTCACCCTCCACTGACTCCGGCATACCTCTAACCCTCAAGTTATGGCGGCGGCCCCGGTTGTCAAGGTCCTCCAGGTGGCGATTCATATGCCGCAGCTGAAGGGTATGGTCGTCCACCTTCCCGGTTGCCCGTCGGAGGATATTGTCGTGATCATCCACCACGTTTTCCGTACGTGCGACTCGATCCACGAGGGAGCGGAGATCCAGCCGTAGCTCAGAAATGGCGGCCGCTAAAGTGTCCTTGATGTCCGCAGCAACGCTGCACAGATCATCGATGGTAAGAGAGCGCTGTGACATGGAACCATGTGTCCCCGACCCGTTCTGCTCTAGGGTCACCGGGGGTACAGCGTGCTGCGGACGAAGGACGATTTCAGAATGCTCCTGCTGGGGAGGCTGTGAGGAGCCCGTGGAGAGTCCTGAGGAGATTCCCTGGTGGGAAGGCGCCATGTTCCCTCTCTGCACACGGAACATGTCCGGGATGTTCTGAGCCCCCGCACCGCTATTTTCCCTGGGTGAACGGGACCTCGAGGAGGAGGAGGTTCTAGAGGCAGTACCCATGACGGTAAGGTAGGCAAACATGGGCTGGGTGCGCTACAACAGGCTAAAGTTGTCCCGGGGTGGCAGGAGCTCTGGAATCAAGCGTCCATTTCCCATTCAAGGTCCGGCCACACACCCCTAAATGTTGCTTGCCCTCCACCAGTGTTCCTGCTCCAGCCTGGAAGTGCTTTAGCGCAACAAACATTGTTGTCCTAATTTGATTCCCCAAAATCTTCCTGTCCTATGGCAAGTTTTCCAACCTATCACACTTTGATAGCTTTATTGAATACAAATGTAGCGCCATGCTCCCATTGAGTAGGCGCTATGTGTTAAATTTTAATTGCCTGAGCTGTAGTTTAGCTCAGAAGGATTATGCAAAATTGTTGGTTCTGTTTCAGTTAAATTTTCCCCTTGACAGTGGGTGTCGCTGTTACCACAGGTCAAGGTTGGAAAGGCAGCAGGCTGGATGCATTGGGTATATATTTCCCAGAAGCAGCTCAGGAGGCGTGGTCAACCCCATGCGCATTCTGGGGAGGGGTACTTAAGGGATAGACGCCGTTTTGGTGGTGTCTTCTGATCCCGACCCGATGGCCCTCCTGGCCTCAGAGATGTGTGAGCTAGTGGACCAAGCAATAACCGGTTTAAGGTGAGTAGCAAAGTAGTACTTGATGAGGTCCGGAGTCCCTGCACCACCCCTGGGGCGAGGGGCTAACATTAGTGAGTTGGCTATAGGGTGAACTTTATTGTGCCAAATAAAATGTAGGAAAAGTCTCTGTGTGGCCTTGAGCTGTGACATTGGAATGGGGATTGGCAAAGTTTCAAACAAGTAGAGAAGTCTTGGTAAAATGGACATTTTAAGGAGATTGATCTGACCTAAGAGAGAGAGAGGAAGGGTGTCCCATTGACGTAGAAGTCGATCAATGTCACGGAAGAGAGTGGGAAATTAGCCTGATAGAGAGTGTGATAGGAGGAGGTTTAATTTACCCCTAGGTATTTGAGAACGTGTGGGCACCAATGGTAAGGGTAATTCTGTTGTAGTATGGTCAAGTTAGAAGGGGAAAGTGAATTGGTAAGGCTTCTGTTTTGCTTGTGTTGGTTTTGTACTCAGAAATTGAGACAGATTTTCTTAACAAATCATGAATATTCAGGAGGGAAGTATGAGGATTGGTCAGTGCCAGTAAGATGTCATCCGCAAACTGATAGCTTCGGCCAGGGGTTCCAAACATAGTATAAAGAGCAAAGGGGATAGTGGGCACCCTTGTCTGGTGCCATTGCTCAGGGGAAATTATGGCAAAATAAAAGAAAGCTTAACTTGGGAAGTGGGTTGGGAGTATAAGGCATGTAATGCTGCCATGAAAGGCCCTTTAAAACCATATTTGGAGAGGGTGACAAACATGAAAGGCCAGCTCAGCCGGTCGAAGGCCTTTTGTGCATCTAGGCTTAGAATTAGGGCTAGACATGTCATTCTATTTAGCAGGTCAATGAGATCAATGGTGCGTCTTGTGTTGTCACAGGCATGTCGAGCGGGGACAAATCCCATTTGATCCTCATGTACAAGTTTAGGGATTATAAGGGAAATTCTGTTAGCCAATATTTTAGTAAAGATCTTGTAGTCAGAATTGAGTAAAGCTATGGGTCTGTAATTGTCAGGAAGGGAGGTACCTTTGCCGGGTTTTGGGATCACTGAGGTATGGGCATGGAGAAAGTGGGGGTGGGGAATAGTTCCCTTTAGCAATGAGGTAAAGAGTGTGTGCCTAAAATCAGGAGAAATGTTTTATAAAAAGAGTAAGGTAGGCCATTTGGGCCAGGGGATTTATGAGTTGGGAGGTTCTTGACTACGTCAGCTAGCTCTTCAGGGGTGACCGCAGAATTTAAGGATGCAAGATGAACTGATGAAAGTTTGGGCAGATGTAAGGATTCAAAAAAGGAATCAAATTTTTTTGTGTGTGAAGAGGTGATTGGGATCTGTATTTAGACAGTTATATAGTTAATGTAAAAATTCTCCAAAGACTTTAGACATGGTAAGAGGACAATAGGTGGGTGTGCCATTAGCTTGCAAAGGAAAATCCAGAGATGAGTGGGAACCTATGGAAATACATTGACCCTGGAGACGGCCTTATGAGCTTCCCACAAGGTGGAGGTCTCTGAAACCGTGTTCTCATTGAGCTGAAAAAAAGTCAGACAGGTTGTTGGAAAGGCGCTCTCTAACCTCCAGAATACAGAGCAATGATTTGTTGAGCCACCAATGGCATGTTCTGGGTGAGGTGGAGGATGGGGCAACATCTAAGTGCACAAAAGACTGATCAGACCAGGTTATAAGATCAATTTCTGAGGAAACCATGGACGTCAGTAGGGAAGAGGATACAGAGAAGTGATCTAGCCTGAAGTACAGCTTATGAGGGTTTGCATAAAATGTAAACTGTTTTTGTGTCACCTCACTTTCTGTCCCAATGACAAATGTTTTTTGGATTTTTTTTTTTTGTGAAACAAGGATTGGTGATAAAGCATCAGTGGAGAGGAGACACCTTTTTCTCATATTAACTCTTACAGGAGAGAATTTCCTCTCACTTCCTGTTGTCTCCTTCCATTTACAAGTAGGAGTCATTTGTAAGTTGGATGTTTGAAAGTAGGGGCCTGCCCTATATACTCTGCAGAAATTTGGGCCTTAGATGTTGGTGTTGCCACAACACTGTAAGCCCTCAAAGTTAGTCTTGGTGGGCGCTGGAATGCCCTGCTGTTATCTATTATATTAAGAATTGTAATTACATGCCATTGTTGAACAGTGGTAGAAAAATTGGGCCTTTGGTGGTGGTGGTGGTGCTGGTGCCACCACACTGTAAGTCCTCACAGTGATGCTGCGTACACACCATAGGTTAGTCTGATGGACCGTTTTCATCAGACCAAACTGATCGTGTGTGGGCCCCATCGGTTATTTATCCATAGGTAAAAAAAAAAAAAGGAACCTGTTTTAAAATTATCTGATGGATAAAAAACCTATAGAAAAAAACAATCGTCTGTGGATAGGTCCATCGGTTAAAAATCCACGCATGCTCAGAATCAAGTCGACGCATGCTTGGAAGCATTGAACTTAATTTTTTTCAGCACGTCGTTGTGTTTTACGTCACCGCGTTCTGACACAATTGTTTTTTTAACTAATGGTGTGTAGGAACGACTGACCATCAGTCAGCTTCATCGGATAACTGATGGAAAAATCCATCAGACTAACCTATCGTGTGTACAGGGCAAGACTCTTGGTGGGCAGAATCAACTGGCTGGCTGTAGTATTATTAGTAAGAGAACACCAGCAATTGTCTTCAGTTAGCTTTAGGTGCTTTAGGTGCACACTGTGCAGAAGACACAGTACACCAAGTGAAAATACTTGCAAATCCCTGCCTGTGGTATTAGTATGAGAACACCAGAAATTGTGTCAGGTAGCTTTAGGTGCACACTGTGCAGAGGACACAGTACACTAAGTGAAAATACTTGCAGATCCCTGCCTGTGGTATTAGTATGAGAACACCAGCAATTGAAGTCAGGTAGCTTTAGGTGCACACTGTGTAGAGGACACAGTACACCAAGTGAAAATACTTGCAGATCCCTGCTTGTGGTATTAGTATGAGAACACCAGCAATTGTATTCAGGTAAGATTTAGGTGCACACTGTTGAAAGGACACTCAAACAAAATACTGGAGGTCCCTGCCTGTATTTGTATGAGAACACCAGCAATTGTATTCAGGTAAGCTTTAGTTGCACACTGTGCAAAGGACACTAAAATAAAATACTGGAGGTCCCTGCCTGTATTAGTATGAGAACACCAGCAATTGTATTCAGGTAGATTTAGCACAGTACACAGGACACAGTACACTAAGTGAAAATACTGCAGCCAGCTAGCACAATCACCTGCCTGCCTGTCAGTATATTATGAAGAGAATACAGGAACAGTTCTAGCTAAACTGAATACAGTGTATAAATATATATATACAACACCTGGGATTCATATATATCCTCTACACACTGTAACTGCAGCTAACTGACTCACCTGCCTGCCTGCTCTATCTAGCTGAAATGAAATATCACTCTCTCTCTCTATCTCTCAGCACGCCGGAACACACTACACAAGCCCAACTTCCAGGTGGCCTTATATAGTGTGGGGCGTGTACTAAATTCCCTGAGGCATAATTGGCCAATTATGGCTCTCCTTTTTTTCTGCGCTGTGATTAGCCAAAGCATGCGGGTCATAGTGCATGCTTGGCCAATCATCAGCCAGCAATGGACTGCAATGCCACAGTGAATTATGGGCCGTGAAGCACCACTCGGATTTGGCGTGAACGGCCAATGACCTTAGAAATTCGACGAACGATCGAGCAGACGATGTTCGAGTCGAACATGGGTTCCAGTCGATCCCAAAGCTCATCCCTAGTCCATACCAGCATTCACCCCATGCTGGTTTATGTATATTCATATACATACCAATTTACTGCATTAAGTTTATCTGCACTTGCAGGTTTCTTTTGACACACACATACATACAATACTTTTCAGCAGTCATTCATCATGAGACCTCTAGGGACACTTGCACTTATCAAAGCCATGTCTGTTCCCCGGTTGTTCCCCTATTGGGGTTGCCTTTTGCTCTGCCCCCTCAGCTCCCACTCTGGATGTCTCAGATACTCCCTTGAGACACCCTTGATACCCCCTATACCAGGCATACATTTTCTAACAGTGTGTTAGAGTGGTTTGACCACCCCCCTTGGAGGAGGAAGCTAACAAAATGGGCAAGTTACTGCAGCTGCCATGGGTCTAATGGTGGATTAAACGTCAACTGTATTTCAGCCCTAGTCTTCAACCTGCAAGGTAATTACCTAGGCAAAATTTACCTTGCCAGAATTTTATTTTTTAAAACGACTATCAGTGTGACCTGGGGGGATGCTGAATTTCCCAAAGATGACAAAAATAGTATTTTTGCTTGCACATTGATTGGGTGATGGAAGTCAGCAGAACTTAAACACATTCACTAAACTAAGGGAAATATATCTTGCAACATGAACAGCCTATTTGTTTTTAGTAAATAAACTCAGTGGACAAAAACATTAACATTAACTTACACAGAAAGAGGCACAGGGAAACATATTTAGCTTTTTTGGATTGTGTGTTAAATGTCAGTTTGGGGGTATTTGGACATTTGGGTTTATAAGAAACCTATCCACATAGACCAATATCTGTATTTTGACTTCCGCCAACATGCAGAACATACACTGGGTTTTATTAGAACTGGCTGAGATGGTAACAAGCACGGAGTCTAAAGACAAAGAACATAGGCATCTCAGGAGGCCTTTGAAGGACTAGGCTATTGATAAAACTTCTACAAGGAAAAACCATGGGACTATTAATCAGACGGGAGGACATTTTAGAAAAAGGGGACAACTGGTTTGCAAGAGGTATGAAAAAGTCCATCTATGTTGCAGTGATTTTACACCTTCAGCCATGTAAGTTGAAGGGTTAGCATGTGGGTAGCTTTCCTGACACAAAGGGATGGGATTATGTAATTAAAATAGGGTTGCTGCTCCCTCCCTTCTCAGGCAATCAACAACTGCCTTGAAACATTCTGTGGTGATAGGGTTAAGACGTATGTTAACTGTGTGGATGTAAATGTTGAGGTGTGTTTCTGACACTTTTAAATACTGTGTTGCTTGTTTTCTGCAAAACATCTTCAACATTACAGAACAAATTCAGTTGAACTATTTTAACTTGCAATTGGTGTACAACATTTTGAGTATAGCCTCAATTGAAACAAATAAGTTATAAAATACAACTAGTGCCATCATCCAGAATAAATGATGCAAAAATGGGACCAGATGCACATAGGGTGAGGGCTGCTAATACTTGGACTTTTCTGGGCACTGATAACACAATAAGGAATTAACATAAAAAATATTTATTAACATAAAAAACTGTACAATAATAAAAACATTTGAGCCAACCCCAACCAAAGGAAACAGCGTAATGATAACGGATAACCGTCATGTGTCTGTTGAGGTGGAGAAGGACAAGACCTCGACCGGTTTCACGGTGCTACCACTTCTTCAGGAGGATCTGTATAATATACAATACAGTTTAAAAAACTAGCAACAATGTATACAGACAGAGTAAATATATAATAACAACATTTTAACAACATGAGAACTGTCAATTGTCAAGAATAAATGTCTAGCTGCTCACCAAATGAGGTTCATGGACCAGGCTTCGGCTCAAATAAATACCCCCCGCGGCGAACGAGGGGGAATCATGTGACAAGCTCTAATAAGATAAATAATTATATTAAACAGTGCTAAAAAACGTAATTGGTCTATTGGGGCCACCACGTACACATGTACAGATAGATTAAGGGGAAACAAAGGAGGGGGGAGGAAAAAAAGAAGGGATGGGGTGGAAGGGGGGGAGAAGAAAAAGACAAGGGGAGGAAAAGAAAGGGGGGAGGGGAAAAAGAACTAGGGGGAAAGAAGGGTAGCGAAGGGGGGGAGAGGGTGAGGGGAGGGAATGGAGGAAGAGAGAAAGAACCGGCAGAGGGAAAGGCAAGAGAGGAAACAATTAGGAAAAGAAGGAGGGGGAGGGGAAACGGGGGAAATGGAAAAAGGGGAGGAAGGGGGAAGGAGGGCAACGCGATTGTCTAAGGGGGAGGAGGGGGAGGAGGAGGGGAGGGAAAACCTAGGAGGGGGGGAAAGGAAAGGTAGGGAAGGGAATAATATGAACAACAAGTGAAAATAAAATGGGAATGGTGTGAGGAGAGAAAAGGATAAGGAAACGGGATAGAAAGAAAGAGGGTTGGGAACAAGGAAAGGCAGAATAGAAGGGACCTGCACCACTGTATAGACAGTCAAACACGTGGGCATATATCTTCCCGGGATAAAAAGCAATCAAAACTAACATTACTGGGGCAAAGGAGCAGGAGTAAGCAATAAGGTAGGAGTGGTAGAACAGCGCATTGAAAAAAGCTGTCACCACAAGGACCACGGAAGGTGCACACACATCCAATTGCTGGTAAGAAAAACAGGGAGAAAAAATAAAGCCAGCACTGTTATAGAGTTCTACAACAAGTGATCCATTGGCATAAACAGAGTAAAGCAGAACATACCTTTGTTGAACTCCTGCACTAAATCGCCCCAGGGAGAGAACTGGTTACAGCTCACAATGCGGCTCAAGAGAGCTGTTTAAATGTGAGATCCCCGGCCGCACCATGCGTCACGCCGCTAAAGTGTGCAGCATAGAAACCTAGTATGCACGTGTGCAGCGGCACGACCCATTGGCCTAAGGCCAGGTCGGCCACTGCACGTCTGGAGCAATCATAGAAGCTCCAGACCCGGATGTGCACTCGTTCGCCAATGGGGAGAAACAAGGAGCCTTTGCCGAGGTCACATGACAAGGAAGAGCAGACAGACAATAACAAAGGCTGCTAACAGTTATACAACAACGTAATTACAAAATTATAAAGTGGTAAGAAACACTGATATTTTAGTAATGTCATTAGAGGAATAAGCCCTAAGCAATCACCATGAGTGGATTGAGGATATAAAGAGGGCTATATACAGAGGGGGAATAAATAGGCAGGAAGTCCCATATGACACTGTGGAACAAAGTGAGGGTGAATGCATACCGGCCACAAGGGGATCTCAGCAACAGGAATGTAGCGAACATACAGAAAACATAAAAAGGAAAGTAAACAGGGCAAAGGAAAAAAAGGAAAAGAAAAATAACTCTAAAGTTTATTAAAGAAAAGGTTTGTATGAATTCATCTCATTCAACCCAGGTGGTGTGGTGGCGTTAAGACGTTCTATCCACAGGGTTTCCCTCTGTAGGATAGCTCTATCCCAATCACCACCACGTGGCAATTGGTGTACAACATTCCATTACATTGATATGAACATGAAAAAAAAAACTAGAAACGATTGCATTACCTGCTTACAGAAACAAACATTCAGTTCAGAATTTTGCCCAGAGAAGTATTTATTATCTCCTTAGATGCATTCAAAAATGTTGGGATATCAATAGTACAGATCTATGAACTGGACAATCCTATCTTCTCTTTTGTGGTTGGTAAAGGCCATAGACATTAGGTATAAACAGGTCTGAAAGTAGAACTGTTGTCATTGGCATTATTAATGAACCAAATTAATAATTTTTACTCTAACTTGGCAAAAGATATGATAAGGAATGTTAGATTGTTAACAAGAACAGTTTTTTGGAGATAAAATTATACATAAACAGTCATGAGTCTTAATTTTGTAAATCTATTTTCATGCCATTTTAGTTATCCTAATGTTGTTTTTAATTAATATAAGAACATAACCACATTTTAATAAATGTGCTTCAGAGCTCCTTTTATTACTATTCTATCTTGCAGCAAGTCATTCACTTTGCTGATCAGTGTATACAAGAACATAAATATTAAAAAGGAGAATGCTGCATGGCTAAATAATTAGGGTGAAGAAGGCTTGAGAAGACGATCAATTTTCCAAAACAAAGTTTTATACATAGATAACAATGTTATAGTGAAGTGGAGATTAATTTATAGTTACTGATTTTTCCTGTAGCATGATGAATTGGTTGCCAATGATACTATGGTACAGCATTTCAATATAGCTGAAGGCATACACCGTTCTCTATGGAAAGTATTTGCATGTACAGTTTTTATCTGATGAAGGTTGAAACATTTGCTGAAGACAGTTGCAAGCCTAGAATATATATTATACAATTCCCTGGATTTGCATATAAGTAAGTATATACTTGATTTTTACATCATAAAGAGACTTTGAGCATCATATCATAGTATATATATATATATATATATATATATATATATATATATATATATATATATATATATATATATATATATATATATATATATATATATTATAAATCCATTATATATGCATATACACTAACCAACTGTAAATACATTCTGCATATATTTCATCTAAAGTGCCTTCTTCTTTTATTCATGCAGCGCTTTACTTTCTTCTTCTTTCTTCTAATCTAGCCCTGGCATTTTGGGTCCACATCACATTGTATTATTGCTGAGTTTTTATATCATCACTTCTCCATATAAACTCTGCATGATTGGTTTAAAAGTATTGGCAATTACTCGGGGATGGAAATACAAACAGAGGTGATGCTAAACTTAATGTGCCTCAAGAATTAGTTTGTCACTAATAAAAGTATGCAGGTATACAGATAAGTAGTTTTGACTTTAGTATGACCTTCTAATCTCCATGATTGTCCCATGTAAATGATTTGGAAAGTACTGAAGCAATATAAAGAAAAGCATTCACCATTTAATTGCACCCAAGAACAAAAAAAAAAAAAAACAGTGCCTTGAAAAAGTATTCATACACCTTGAAATTTTCCACATTTTGTCATGTTACAAGCAAAAATGTAAATGTATTTTATTGGGATTTTATGTGATAGACCAACACAAAGTGGCACATACTGTAATTGTGAAGTGGAAGTAAAATTATATTTTTTTTTCATTTTTTTACAGATATGTGTTGTGTTTTTGTATTCAGCCCCCCCTGGGTCAATACTTTGTAGAATAACCTTTCACTGCAATTACAGCTCTCATCTCAATAATGCAGGAGAAAGGTGTTCTGTAGTTTATGAATAAGAACTAGGCAGAACTGATAACACTGTTTAACATTTCAGTCCACTAGAGGCAGAGAGCACAGGAACTCACAAGCTTACCAGGTTTTGCACTTATCAAAGCGATAAGACAAAATGCTTTCATTGGAATATAGAACAGACCAAGCAAGAGTAAAAAAAATAAGTTCAGTGTTAGGGTTTGTATACATTTTAAATTGACATTAGCTATTATAAAAGGACCTTAGTGTCCATTGTCTTCTAATTTATATTGCAAAGAATGTTTTGTGAGCAATATGAATACCCCTGCAGCAGCAGGCATAAAGAGACCTCATGGACAGGAGAATAAACTGTGTTTGCTACAAGTAATCATTTAATGAAAATTAAAAGTAATACCATAACTTGATCAGTTTATTAACCTCTTCCATACAGGGCAGTTATACACACTTCCATACCAGGCCTATTCTGGCACTTCTCTCCTACATGTACAAATCATAATTTTTTTGCTAGAAAATTACGCAGAACCCCCAAACATTATATATGTTTTTTTAGCAGACACCCTAGGGAATAAAACGACGGTCATTGAAACCTTTTATCTTGCACGGTATTTGTGCAATAATTTTTCAAACGCTTTTTTTTTGGAAAAAAATTGTTTCATGAATTAAAAAAATAAAAAAACAGTAAAGTTAGCCCCATTTTCTTTGTAAAATAGGAAAGATGATGTTACACCTAGTAAATAGATACCTAACATGTCACGCTTTAAAATTGCGCACACTCATGGAATGGCGCCAAACTTCGGTACTTAAAAATCTCCATAGGCAACGATTTGAAATTTTTTACAGGTTACCAGTTTAGATTTACAGAGGAGATCTAGTGCTAGAATTGTTGCTGGCACTCTAACGCACGCGGCGATACCTCACATATGTGGTTTAAACGGCGTTTACATATGTCGGCGGGACTTGCGTGTGCGTTCGCTTCTGCGCGCAAGGGGACAGGGGCGTTAAAAAAATAAATTTTATTTCTTTTTTTATTTTTATATATTTATTTCTTTTTTTACACTTTTTTTTTTTAATTTTTTTTTTTTTTTTGATCACTTTTATTCCTATTACAAGGAATGTAAACATCCCTTGTAATAGGAATGTGTGTGACAGGTACTCTTTATGGAGAGATGCGGGGTCAATAAGACCCCACATCTCTCCTCCAGGCTGGAAAGCATGAAATCGGTAAAAAAAAATTCACCGATCTCATGCTTGCTGTTGCTTAGCAGCCGCAATCGCTGCTTTGTTTACTTACGGGACCCGGGCGTGACGTCATCACATCGCGCCCGGGTCCTCCGACGGTCATAGAGATGACTGGTGACCATCTGGTCACCAGTCATCTCTATGCTTCCTGCGAACGCCGGACGATTCGTTCTCCGGGCCCCCGATGGCACGGGAGAGCCCGGAGAAGCACCGGATGGCGGCGGGAGGGGGGGATGTCCCCTCCCGCCGCCTGTAAGAATGATCTAGCGGCGGAACCGCCGCTATGATCGTTCTTACGTTGTGCAGAATCGCCGGCACAAGAGAAGGATATCTGAATGATGCCTCTAGCTGCAGGCATCATTCAGATATCCCCCCCACAAAGCCTAGGACGTCATATGACGTCCACTCTGAACGGCAGAGGTTCTTTGTGGACGTCATTTGACTATGGGCCGGTAGGGAAGTGGTTAAATGAAGCACGCATGAGCTCCTTTTAGTCAGGGCTTTTTTTCAGCGGGAACGCAGTTCCGGCACCTTCTGAACTGACTGTATGTAATAGTAAGGGATCCTAGGGTGTGCTGCGGGGTATTGATGCTCACTGCTGTGGATCTATTTTTGAAGGGGGGGTCTATTGTTGCTGGGGGGGTCAGTTGTTGCTGAAAGAGATCTACTGTTGAGGGAGGGGTCTATTGTTGATGGCAGCCAGCGAGTCTATTAATGCTGGCTGTACGGAGATCTGTTGATGCTGCCGTGAGTCTATTGTTGCTGGCGGGGAAATTTTGCTGTGGGTGGTCCATTGTTGTTAGGTGGATCTATTGTTGCTGGCTGCAAGGGATCTATTTTACTGCTTTTCTTGATATCGTTACCAAATTCCATATAAATTACTTGGCACCACAAAATGATACTTGGTTCTATATTGTCTAAAAGGGGCGGTACTGGGAGGTGGGTAGGGGGCGGAGAAAAGGGGCGACTCAGAAAGGGGGAGTTCCTGCACCTATTGTCTGAGAAAAAAAGCCCTGCTTTTAGTTAAAGCAGTATCAAATCCAAAACCTCTGATAGTTGATTGGGTGGCACATTTACCTCACAGCTCCTTTACTTCCTTATGTCTAGGGGGGTCATACAGCAGTAGTAAAGGAATGTCCCCACAGAAGTGTCTTTTATTATATGCTCTTTATTACCCAGCCGGGCAAAAACAATGAACCGGTGGTAAAACAGGGATAGAGGTTGAAGAAGAAAAAAAAAAAGACAGCAGACTCAGGCGCAATATTTTTAACAGTCCCGCTCCCATAAGTAACACCTTCATGCCACTCCTGCCTGAGTGGGCCCAGCGCACCCGGACAGGCCTCTCATACCGACACGGCAGCTGGAGCACTGATCGAACTTCCCCAAGCAATCTGTCTCTTAACCACTTAAGCCCCGGACCATATTGCTGCCTAAAGACCCAAGGTGTTTTTACAGTTTGGGACTGCGTCGCTTTAACAGACAATTGCGCGGTCGTGCGACGTGGCTCCCAAACAAAATTGGCGTACTTTTTTTCCCACAAATAGAGCTTTCTTTTGGTGGTATTTGATCACCTCGGCGGTTTTCATTTTTTGCGCTATAAACAAAAATAGAGCGACAATTTTGAAAAAAATGCAATATTTTTTAATTTTTGCTATAATAAATATCCCCCAAAAACATATATAAATTTTTTTTTTCCTCAGTTTAGGCCGATACGTATTCTTGTACCTATTTTTGGTAAAAAAAATCGCAATAAGCGTTTATCGATTGGTTTGCACAAAATTTATAGCGTTTACAAAATAGGGGATAGTTTTATTGCATTTTTATAATTTTTTTTTTTTACTACTAATGGCGGCGATCAGCGTTTTTTTTCGTGACTGCGACATTATGGCGGACACTTCGGACAATTTTGACACATTTTTGGGATTTTTGTCATTTTCACAGCAAAAAATGCATTTAAATTGCATTCTTTATTGTGAAAATGACAGTTGCAGTTTGGGAGTTAACCACAGGTGGCGCTGTAGGATTTGGTGTACACTGTGTGTGTGTTTACAACTGTAGGGGGGTGTGGCTGTAGGAATGACGTCATCGATCGAGTCTCCCTATATCAGGGATCACTCGATCGATGCAGCGCCATAGTGAAGCACGGGGAAGCCGTGTTTACACACGGCTCTCCCCATTCTTCAGCTCCGGGGAGCGATCGCGACGGAGCGGCTATAAATGAATAGCCGCGCCGTCGTCCCGGATCGCTCCCCGAGGGGACCCGACTGCCGCAAGTCGCGGGGGGGGTCCCGATCGGACCCCCGACCCACGTCTAGGCAGGGACGTACAGGTACGCCAATGTGCCTGTACGTGCCATTCTGCCGACATATATGTACATGCGGCGGTCGGGAAGGGGTTAAATACCCCCTCCCGGCATGTCCAGCGAGGCACCTCCCTCCTGAATGGCCGCACTCAAACCTTAACTCCACTGCTGCCACCTACTGCACCGGGGTAGGAAGGGCACCCCAGTGCAACAGAATGAGCCCACAGCACAGCCAAGCTGAAACAGAGACCCTACTTAAACACTGCACTTGAAATCAGAGTCCTTACACTCTGATTACCCTTTAAATGTTTACAGCACTGGTACTTGGAAGTAACCCGGCGCTACAGTATCATATTGCAGCTTACAAATCATTAGATGTGATGGCTGTATCAATTATCTTTTTTGTTTTTTTTTTCCCTTTGTTTTCACCTGCTGATCTGTCCAGTAACATCTCCTGTATTAGTGAGACATAACTTTTACAGGAAAACAGTTCTTTTGCCTTTTGGCATAACGATTTGGCATAAATTAAAAAAAAGCTGATCATTTTAATTACCCCTGCCAGTGTTTAATGGTGTGTCTCATCCATGTAAACTAATACATTCTGCTTGAGAGCTTGAGCTTGTGAAAAACAACAGATTTGGTGTCTAGTTAACCAGATGAAAATATAAGGAAGAACGCCTACAAAACAGCCAGCCATCACATCTAAGAATTGGTAAGCTGCAATATAATACATGTTTGCTTTTGGGTTTAATACTGCTTCATTAAGATAAGCTTAAATAAATCTCCCCTTACTATGAAATGTCCTAAACCAGCATGTGACAGATTGTAACTAAATATGTTTTCTTAAAAGAGTAACACCTGCTACCACATAATTTATCAGGAGATTGCAAAGATAAGGACAATTATCTCATGTGATAAATTGTTAGATTTTAGCCTTAAGCATCCACTAAGATGTATCTATCACTTTATATAATCAATTAGTACTTGCTGATCCAGTCAGCAAATTAAAAAAACAAAAGCTTTTCTCATAAAAAAAGGCAATTACAAAGGTTATGACTGCATCACTTGCAGTGTATTAATTAAGGATCCTAAACTCTCTTAATATGATAAAACATTTTCTGTTGGTTGCTATAAAACAAAATAGCAGGGTCTAACAACTAAAACAGAGGTTTTAGTTGCACACATTGGCAAATACAGTATATGTGGAAGTCACCACCTTCAGGCATAACTGCCCCTAATTTATCCACAGCTAGATACAGTATGCATTAGTATGGAGACTAGCAAAGTTATGACCACATTTTATGGGGGAGTCTTTACAGAGGTAATGCAGCTTTCACATATATTTGTACAAATCTGTGTAACCTGGGAAACCTTTTGTTTATTTGTGCTATGCAATCACTTACATGTGCGCCTTACTTCAAAGGGGAATAAGGGGGGCGCATGCGCAAAGCCTTCCGGAGCAGACATTTCTGTCTTAGGCTCTGCTCCATGAGTTATCACACAGCCTTCCAAAGCTGACACCCAGCATTGTGAATCTCATCCGCCGCTACTGCACACTCCCGAGAGGCTCCAGTGCACCCGGAAGAAACCCAAGCCAAAATCCATTTGGGGTGTCCTGGCTTGGTTCTCGTCCAAGATGGCGCCCCCTCCTTCTTCACAGTCCTGCTCACCACACTTTTTAAAGCAGCTGCCAGTGATGTAAACATGTGCAATGACTCCCACCGCTGTCTCTTTTCTCATTGGACAGATTGGACAGATTGATAGCAGCGGGAGTGATTGGCTTCCACTGCTGTTAATCCAATCTGGTGACACTGGAGAGGGGGGAGCATACCCAAGTCCCGCTGTCTGTGTCAATGGGCGCAGCAGTGGGACTTGGTTAGCGAGCATGTACGGGTTCTCCCAGGGAAAGCGACTTTCCCTGGGGGCACCCAATAAAGAGAATGGGCCTGGAGCACCAGCTAGTTTTAGCGTCACTTTACCGCTTTTATTGACCTTTTGGTCGCTAGTTGGGCGTTTTTAACCCCCGCTAGCGGCCGATGAAAGGGTTAAAAGTTATTGCGTTGCAGGGCTGCCGAAGTGCTTTGCAGGAGCTTTGGCAGCACTGCCCATTCATTTCAATGGACAGGGCATTTTGGGAGAAGTGTATACACCACTCCCGCACCACCCCAAAGATGCTGCTTGCAGGACTTTTTTTCCTGCCCTGCAAGCACACCGCCCCGGTTTGAAAGCACTCAGGCTTTCACACTGGGGAGGCATGAGAGGCGCTTTTCAGGTGCTTTACAGGCGCTATTTTTAGTGCTAAATCACCTGAAAGGCATCCCAGTGTAAAAGGGGTCTTATTATATTGCAACTTACCATTTTTTAGAAGTGATGGCTGCATGGATTTTCTTTATTTAGGAATTCTTTATTTAATTTTTATTTATCCCAAAAGAGGCAAAAAAATGTTTGCTATAACTGCCTATAAATTGTGTGCTGGAGTTTGGCTTTGAGTGGGGGTGTACAAGGCATTAGGCTTTTTTCCCCTCTGTTTTCACCTGGTGATCTTGCCAGTAACACTAACGCTGGGAAAACCGAGAACCTGCTCGGTAGCTTTTTCCCCCTACACGCGGCCAGATTTCCCGACAGGAAAACTGCCATGAGAGCTTTGGTCGGGAAACCTGGCCATGTGTATGCTCCACCGCAGGCTTTCCCCATAGAAAAACTGCCGGTTTAAGAACCACCGGGAATCCCGGCGGTTTTCCTGTTGGGAAGACTGCGATGGAGCATACACACGGCTGGGATTCCTGGCCAAAAGCTCTCATTGCCAGTTTTCCTGCCAGGAAAACCGGTCATGTGTACGAGGCATAAGAAAAGAAAACTGATTCAGCCACCTCAACTAATGATTGGTAAGCCCGATATATTACATTTTGGTTTTGGGTTTAATACCACTTTAATTGTAAAGCTCCTAGCAGAATTAAATGTTTTAGAGGGCAGAGAAGCAGGTAGAATAGCCTTTGTACCAGATAATGTCACAAAAATTTACTGTATATTGGGCTTTTACAATGGAGAGTGGCTAGTTTTTTTTTGTTCATGGGGTGCCATGATTGTGGAGTCACAGAACAGGTGAAACCAGCCCTCGATCAGCGAAGCAGGAGCAAGAGAGCCTTGAGCAGAACAGCTTAATGTCTCTGAAACAAATGCATAAACTTGGTTAGAGTATATTTGTTGAATATAGTGTTTACTTACTAAATGGTTAGTAAAGGATTTTTTTTTATTTGCTTTAAAATAACAAACATGTGATACTTACCTCCACTGTGCAGTTAGTTTTTGCACAGAGTGGCCCCGATCCATGTCTTCTGGGGTCCCTCGGCGGCTGTCTCTGTCCTCTCCGTAATTACTGACCACAGTCATGCGAGAGCTCGCATGGTGGTGAGTAATTGCGGGCATGCTCCCGTGATACAGCGGGCGGCCATAGCCACTCACTGTATCACTCGGCCCCGCCCCTCGGCGGGGTCGCCTCACTGGATGTGATTGACAGCAGCACCAGCCAATGGCTGCGCTGCTCTCAATCCATCCTCTCTAGCCAATCTCGGGACCGTGCGGGACTTTCGAGGGGTCAGGTAAGTATAACGGGGGCTCGGGGGGGGGGGGGGGGGGGGCGGCAGCATCCAATGTTTTTTCACTTTAATGCATAGATTGCATTAAGGTAAAAAAAACGATTTCTTTACAACTCCCTTAACTTATGTATCAGCATAGAAATGTTTGCAGATACCAGAGTCATATGTATATTTACTGTAGATGTTTTAAAAAAAACTCTAGTCATGCTTATTTCTAGTTTAGCATAATTAGGCGTGCAATTAATGAATATGTATTAATCATATTTAATGATTCATTAACACGATTTAAACATTTCTACTTAATCAAGTACACCCGACAAAGAAAAAAATCTGTGAAAAAGAGCTAATTAAAGTTTATTTTTAAATTGTATAACAGAAATGTGTGCTCTCCTTTACAGTGTAGAACAATAACATTGAAGGAAAGGCAGCAGCATTAGAAGTAAACCAACCTTCAATATAAATGACCAAAATGTGCTGCGCTAAATCATCAAAAACGTGTTTATATATATTCATCAGAAAACAAAATATTGTGATTAATTTAGCACTTATACTGTGAGTGGGTGGCAGCTACAGGCCCAGCGACATACTACAGTAGTTTGTTGCTGAGCACATGCGCACTGCCGCGCCCCCTGGGGTGGATAGTGGATTCAACAGATCCCAGTACTCGGTACTCATCCGCTGTGAATGGCTGGGGTATCATGTGATTGCTATGACCAATCATAGTGATCATATGATTACACAGTAAACAAAACAGTCATGAATGGCTTCCATTCATCACCATTTGCCTACTCTTGTAATGCTGTGATAGGCCCAAAGCTACCTGCTATCCCAATCTGGCATCCAATACCATGTGATTAGCTATAGCCCATCACAGATCACAATAGTAAGCAAGCTGTCATAATTAAAAGCCATTCATGACAGGTAAAACTATTGCTTATAACAGTAATCATTGTTGTTATAAGCAATAATAGTTTAACCACTTTCCGCCTGCCTTATGCAAAATGATGGCGGCAAAGTGGTTTCAATATCTTGACCGGACGTCATATGACGTCTTCAGCATATTGAGCCACTGCGCGCCCCCCGGCATGCATCGCAGCAATCATTGTTGCGGGGTGTCAGTCTCTGACGGAGACTCTTTACCACGTGATCAGCTTTTCCTCACTTGTGTCTGTCAGACGCGAGTAGAGGAGAGCCGATCGGCTGCTCCTCTGACAGGGGGGTTTGTGCTGATCCATTATCAGTGCAGCCCCCCGAGGATGCCCACACTGGACCACCAGGGATGCCACCAGACCAACAGGGATGCTCAACACCAGGTATGCCACCCTAGACCACCAGGTATGCCAATCAGTGAACCTAATGGATGCCAATAAGTGTCCACAATGGATGCCAATCGGTGCCGACAATGGGTATCACTGATTGGCATCCATCAGTACAATACATTACAGTACATCAGTGCCACCTATCAGGGCCCATCCTTGTCTATCCGTGCCACCTATCAGTGCCCATCCATGCACATACGTGCCACCTGTCAGTGTCCACCCATGCCGCCTATCCGCGCCCATCCATGCCACCTATCCGTGGCCATCTATGCAGCCTATCTGTGCCCATTCATGCCGCCTATCAGTGCCTATCCGTGCTGCATGTCAGTGTCACCTATCAGTGCCACATATTAGTGCCCATCAATGCCACCTCATTGGTGCACCTTATCGGTGCCTATCAGTGCCCGTCTTTTTTTATTTATTTTTTAGCAGAAAATAAAAATCCCAGAGGTGATCAAAAACCACTAAAAGAAAGCTCTATTTGTGGGAACAAAATGATAAAAATTTAGTTTGGGTACAGTGTTGCATGACCGCGCAATTGTCATTCAAATTGCAACAGCGCTGAAAGCTGAAAATTGGTCTGGGCAGGAAGGTGTATAAGTGCCCAGTATTGAAGTGGTTAAAAGAAAAATCCCTGAATACTTCTCCCCCAAGAGTAGTGTAATGTCAATATGGTACCAAGCCTCACTTCCATCCCCGGAATGAGGCTTGATATCTTCAACGAATGTCCAGTCACGCCGTGTGTCATGTGACCATGACAGCGGTTTGTGACGATTGACTCACAACACACCCCCCTCCTGCCGTCCTGATCTCTATTGCTCTATAGGGAGACGGCACCTTTTCACTACCACGATTGGCCGATGAAATCGAGGCTTGAGAAACAAACCTTGCATCACTTCCAGTACCGGAACACATCCCCACAACAATCAATTAACAATTGTAAGAAGCTCTGTATATAAGCGCAGCGTATGTAGGCATGGATACACCCCACTGGAAGTTCTATGAAACGAAACATGTCGGGGTTTCCTTGCCTACGATTGCATTTAACCCCCTTTTTTTTTACTTGTGATCACTTTTATTCATGTACACACCGAAAGGTGTATTTGTACAATAGTTTTTATTTATATTAAATCCCTTTTGATCTATGCCATGTGGAGGCTTTTTTCTTCTCTTTTTTTCTTTGGATTCAACTGATACCACCCCTGACATTGTTTATGCGAGGGGCTACCCACCTTGTCACCCTGTGCACCACAGAGTTTCCTCAGACATCAATTATTGGCTGGAATTCTCAACCCACCGTTTGGAGACACTTCTCAGTTGTGGTTTGGAGGATCGCATGAGACTGCGTGAACCACCTCTAGGCTGTTTAGACTCACCACGGCAGTGGGAGAGTCCACGTTTTACGGTAAGAGTACCCATCTTCTTCCTTTCGGTGGTGGTCTCACAAGTCTGCAGTGGTGTCAGGATTCGCACAACGTCAGATGTACTACTAGTCATAGATTATGTTGAAAAGAGTCTGCTGAAAAAGACTATTTCTTGCACATCGTGTCATATACATGAACTTTTTTTGATGCAGTTGTTACACTTTTTTCCTTTTGTTTTGCACATTTGTGACTTACTTATTTATTTATTTATTTATTTATTTATTTATTTATTGATACCACATCTATAAATTTGCTGTTTATTTTTAATTCCATATATTGGTTTTCACCTTTGATGTTTACCTTATGAACTGTATATACCTAGTCAGACACTGACACTCCTTTCTTAGCGCTGCACTTTTCATTCTCATCACAAATACATCTGTTTATTGGTGCTAGCAGCTTTTCTATTACACATCCATTGGCAGTGCAGTATTACTCCCCTTCTTTTCCACTCTAATGAAAGAACGTACATTTTTTTTTTTTTTTAAATAAAAATAAAAAATCTTTTACATTCTGTCACCAATCAGTGATCCCTGCCATGGCAGTCATATGATGATGCTGTATTGCACTGGTATGCTTTGTTCCGAGCACAGCATCATAAGGGTCTATCTTTGGGAGTGTGTGGACCGACTGAGCGAGATCAGCAAGCTTTCAGCTAGACTCTGAGTTTCATCCTGCTCTGTACTTTAGCTTTCTGTACCATCAATGGGGTAGATTCACGTAGCTGCGTTTTAAGTTACGGTGGCGCAGCGTATTGTATTTACGCTACGCCGACGCAACTTACAGAAGAAGGGGAGTATTCACAAAGCACTTGCTCCGTAAGTTGCGGCAGCGTAGCGTAAATGGGGCCGGCGTAAGCGCGCGGAATTCAAATGTGGAAGGGGGGCGTGTTTTATGTAAATCGATGATGACCTGACGTGATTGACGTGTACATATCCCAGTGTGCATTGCTCCCGAGTACGCCGCAACGACGTATCGGTTTCGATGTGAACGTAAATTACGTCCAGCCCTATTCGCAAACGACTTATGCAAACGACGTAAAAAACTACCGCCGGGCGCACGTATGTTTGTGAATCGGCGTAACTAGGTAATTTGCATACTCTACGCTGAAAACGACGGGGAGCGTCACCTAGCGGCCAGCGTGAGAATGCACCCTAAGATACAACGGCGTAAGAGACTTATGCCAGTCGTATCTTAGGCTAATGTCGGTGTATCTTGCTTTCTGAATACAGAAAAAAGATACGCCGGCGCAGATTTGAATCTACGCGGCGTATCTATGGATACGCCGGCGTAAATTCTCTCTGAATCCGGGCCAATGATTTTTACCCTTTATCATGTTCAAGCATGATCTTTAGGGCTAAAAATTATATAGAAAAACATCTGCCTAGCATCCCTTTAGATGTGCATCCCTTGTGGTGATTGGTATTACATATGTACTTCAACATATGCTAAATAGGGTAATTTTTTCATTTAGTTTGCAATTGTATATACTCACTATTGAAATGTCAATGAACTGATCAGCAGATTAAAAACCAAGGGTTTTGTTTGCAAACTGGGGCGTGCAACTGGGGCACTAGGGGGCATTGTAGGGGTTAAGTGTGACCTCATATGTGTTTCTAACTGTAGGGGGGCAGGGCTGGACGTGTGACGTCATTGATCGTCTTTCCCTATATCAGGGAACAGACGATCAATGACACTGCCACAGTGAAGAACAGGGAAGGTGTGTTTACACACACCTCTCCCCGTTCTTCAGCTCGGGTGACTGATCGCGGGACATCGGCGGCAATATGGTCCGCAGGTCCCGCGGTCACGGAGCTTAGGACTGGGTCGCAAGCGCGCCACCGGCAGCGCGCTCGCGATCCCACGGCTGAGCTTAAAGTGTCACGTACAGGTACGTGATTGTGCCCAGCCGTGCCATTCTGCCGACGTATATCGGAATGAAGGGGTCCTTAAGTGGTTAATCTGTCCACTGCTATATATGCTCCAATTTGGAGACTCCCAAAACAATAGAGTTTGTGCGCAGTATACAGAGGAGCCTTGACAGGAGCCCAGGCACTGCGTCTTAGGCCCTGTACACACGGTCGGACAAAACCGATGAGAATGGACCAAGGTTCAGTTTCATCGGTCCAAACCGACGGTGTGTATAGCCCATCGGTCTGTTTTCCTTTGGTCCAAAATTTTAAAACATGCTTTAAAACCGAACCGATGGACCGCTGCCCGATCGGTCCAAACCGATGGTTAGTACAGAAAAGCATCGGTTCAAAACCCGCGCATGCTCAGAATCAAGTCGACACATGCTTGGAAGAATTGAAATTCCTTTTATTCAGCAAGTCGTGTGTTTGACGTCACAGCGTTCTGATCCAATCGTTTTTTGGAACGATGGTGTGTACACACATCAGGCCACTTCAGGGGTGAACCGATGAAAACGGTCTGTCGAACCATTCTCAACAGTTTTGTCCGACCGTGTGTACGGGGCCTAACACGTATATTTGCAAATGTGTGCAAACCAAACCCTCTGTTTTCAATGTGTATTAGACAGGAATATATTTTTTTTTTTTTTGCATGCTAGCTATCTAGTACGTGTACTGGGAAATTGTGTTTGTTTGGAATGAAAGAACATGTCCTTGTTGACAATAGTAGCATGGTTACCTTCATGAAAAAATCAAAATTTAGGAAAAGTACAAAAAAAATGTCCTTTTCATTTTCACAAGTTGTCTAAATTTCTGTGTTGAGTGTTACGCTGGAAACAAGTTTGACAGATTTGTAAAATGCATGGAAACTACTTGTAACATACCATGCAATCACTATGTTGACACCTTATCAGTAAGTATTTCTGCTTTGTCTGTTGCCATGCTTTCTAATGTTTCTAAGAAGTGTTTTCACCTTTTAAGGTGATCTTGAGAGCCAATTATCTCTGTGTTTAATACATTCATCAGTAAATCTAACACACCAACTTGTAATTGCACACTATATGTTCCTATATTAAAGTTCAAAAATACTAGTAAAGAAAGAACATGTCATTGGCATCCCTTTAGATGTGCATCCCTGTGACGATTGGTATTACCATATTTATCGGCGTATAACACGCACCTTTTCCCCCTTAAAATCAGGGGGAAATTGTGCGTGCGTGTTATACGCCGACATCACTTTCTTTTTTACCAACAGGGTGGGTGGGGATGTGGCGGTGGTGTCATGCCAGCCGTCCCGCCTCTCCTAGCCGTGGGACAGCCTGCTGGCATACTATAAAGATAAAAAAAAAATCACTGCGAGTCCCTTCACATCCTTTGAAGTGTCATAGCCCGCACATACCTAATTCTCCCTGTTCTTTCTGGCCACTCTCCTACTCCAGGTCCTCCTCCCCCTCCGAGTGTAGTTTAAGATTGGAGGAGGAGAGCGGTCACATGAAACAGAGGAGAGCGATCATGTGACCAGCCGGAAAGAACAGGAACAGTGACACAGTATGTACCAGAAGTGACTGGCAGTGATTCTTTTCAAACTTTTGAGTACGCTGAAAGTGCTGACCCAGGAGACTGGGGGTCTCCTGGGAGCAGGGCCGCTTATAGAAATCACGGGGCACCGTGCACAAATTTCCAAACAAAAATCAAACAACCCCCTCTAAATTACCCCCCTGCCACCCCCAATCACTCCTCCCAGCACATATCCCCATTCTTCCTCCTCACACATATCGCCCTCCCCAAATCCCCATTACATTTGCCAATGCCAACACAGCCAGGAAGAGGTGTGCTGTGTTTTGTTCTCCCCTCCTGTCAGAAGAGTGCTGGCCTTTATAGTACATGAGACCGGATCGTTCTTACTGTAGATTGCATAGCACTGTACACACATACACACACAGTGCCCCCATCTCCTCCAAAGGCTGCTCAGTGCTCACCTCCCAGCAGCAACAAATGTGGTTAGGGGGCGGTGTGTGTACAGTGCCATGCGATCTACAGTAAGAGCGATCCGGTCTCATGTACTGTAAAGACCAGTGCTTTTCTGACAGGAGGGGAGAACAAAACACATCACACCTCCCGCTGGCACTTCTTCTCTCACCGCTCCAGGCTCCAAGCTGCCGTCTCCTCATTCCAGCTGTGTGTGCGGGCGGAGAGGGGGCGGGGAAAGCAGCTCAGCAGCGGCCAGCCGGGGGGGGGGGCATAACAACCCACTCCAGCATCCCCTAAATCCAGCCCTGTGTGTCTCACCTAGCAGCTGAAAGCCGCGGGAGCGAGATGGAGATAAACCGGCTTTGAGTTGCTGCGTGTGAGATGCTGTCATTATTTAATCTCTGCTCCACTGATCCTCCTGCTGTCCGGGCCCCCCTGTGTCACCGGGCCCCCTACAGGAGGGCTGGTGGCCCCCCCTATCAGCGGCCCTGCCTGGGAGTGCATGGGGGTTGTGCAATGTAAAGGAGCTGTGTACTGTGCAGGGGGAAAATGCTGTGTAATGTAGAGAGGAGCTACATAATGTGCGGGGATCTGTGCAATGTGCAGGGGGGTGGGCTTTGGTCTGTGTAATGTACAGGGGGGGGGGCTTTGGTCTGTGTAATGTGCAGGGGGGGGCTTTGGTTTGTGTAATGTGCAGGAGGGGGGCTTTGGTCTATGTAATGTGCAGGGGGTGCTTTGGTCAGTGTAATGTGCAGGGGGGGCTTTGGTCTGTGTAATGTGCAGGGGGAGGCTTTGGTCTGTGTAAAGTGCAGGGGGGCTTCGGTCTGTGTAATGTGCAGGGGGGGTTAGTCTGTGCAATGTGCAGGGAGCCTTTGGTCTGTGTAATGTGCAGGGGGGGCTTTGGTCTGTGTAATGTGCAGGGGGGGCTTTGATCTGTGTAATGTGCAGGGAGGGCTTTGGTCTGTGTAATGTGCATGGGGGCTTTGGAATGTAAAAGGGGCTGTTGAAAGTTTTTTTCCTTAAACTTCCCTCTTAAAGCGGGGGTTGCCTTTATTTTTTGGCGCCATACTCACAGTTTAATCCCGTAGTGAAGTTTCAGACTCCCCGCGGGGAATGGGCGTTCCTATGCAGAGGGAAGATGATTGACGGTCGGCTATGGCGCGTCACGCTTCCCGAAAATAGCCGAAATAGGACTTGGCTCTTCACGGCGCCTGCGCAGTCAGCTCCTAGTCTGTGCGCAGGCGCCGTATAGCGCCGTGAAGAGCCGAGACCTACTCCGGCTATTTTCGGGAAGCGTGACGCGCCATAGCCGGCCGTCAATCATCTTCCCTCTGCATAGGAACGCCCATTCCCCGCGGGGAGTCTGAAACTTCACTACGGGATTAAACTGTGAGTACGGCGCCAAAAAATAAAGGCGAACCCCCGCTTTAAGAGGGAAGTTTAAGGAAAAAAACTTTTACGGCGCCAAAAAAATAAATAAAGGCATACTGTAGCTCACGCTAGTATGCTTGATTTAATGGTAGAAACTTGTTATTTAGGGTGAACCACCGCTTTAAAATTAGGGTGCGTGTTATACGCCTGTGCGTGTTATATGCCGATAAATACTGTACTTATGCACTACTGTATATACTGTATAAACTCAATATTAAAGTGTATAAGTGTGATCAGCAGATTGTATAGCTAAATTCTACAGCACCCAGTAGCTAGCGAGGCATGTCTAAATGGAACTTTGGACATATAATGCTCGAGGCATGGTGCTGTGATATTTACAGACGCTTGCCAGTCCCTCCAACCAAACTTGACCTTGATACAAGACAAAGGCCTGAAAACAGACCCAATGATTACAACCCTTTGTCTCAAAATAGGTATTTCTCGAAAATGAAATGATTTGATTGAAAAGTTTTATTTGCATGTTAAACAGGGAGGGGAGATGAGGGAAGGTACTTTATGCATACATTGGACTTCAACTTTAAACAAACATTACCGTGACATTTAGACTGGCACGCTAAAATGTGTTTTAAGCACACTTTGTTTGAACTCATCATTACTTCTTTAAATGTTATATTCAAAAACCTCAGTAAAGTAAACATTAAAACATAATTTAGTTAGGAATATGCAAATAATCATGTCCGTAAAGCATTAAAAATAAAAAATAAATTGCAGTTTACAGGATTTTCTAAGAGACAGCACATCAGTTTAACTTAGACCAATGGCTTTCAGGTATGGTTTAAGTTTTAGACAGAATAAGAAAAGAAAACAACATCTTTTCTGAATGCAAAAAATGTTTATGACTATAATGTGCTATATGCTGGCTATATATGTCATATATCTCTAAACCAGAATGGGAGGTTGTGCAAAAGCTGGCCTTTACTATCACCATTTTAGCAGCAGGGCTGGATTTTTGCATAGCCATCATAGGTCATGATCAAAGGAGACATACAGTAAATACCAAAGGGTGGCCCACAGCCACCTATTTATCATTTTGCTGGCTTCCAGGAACAGCTGTAGTAAAATATTACAGTTACTGTAGTTGTCCTAAGTTATCACATATTCTTTCAAATGTTTATTCAGTTTTATAATGAGCAATGGTATTACAGTCTTTAACCACTTCCTTACTGGGCACTTAAACCCCCTTCCTGCCCAGAGGACTTTTTGCGATTCGGCACTGCGTCGCTTTAACTGACAATTGCTCGGTCGTGCGACGTGGCTCCCAAACAAAATTGACGTCCTTTTTTTCCCACAAATAGAGCTTTCTTTTGGTGGTATTTGATCACCTCTGCGGTTTTTATTTTTTGCGCTATAAACAAAAATAGAGCGACAATTTTGAAAAAAAAATAAAAAATTTTTAATTGTTGCTGTAATAAATGGCTCAATTTTAAAAAAAAAAAACATTTTTTATCCTCAGTCTAGACCGATACGTATTCTACATATTTTTAGTAAAAAAAAAAAAAAAAAAAAAATCGCAATAAGCGACTGGTTTGCTTCAAAAGTTATAGCGCCTACAAAATAAGGGACAGAATTATTATTTTTTTATTATTATTTTTTTTACTAGTAATGGCGGCGATCTGCGATTTTTATTGCGACTGCGACATTATGGCGGACACATCGGACACATTTTTGGCGCCATTCACATTTATACTGCAATCAGTGCTATAAATATGCACTAATTACTGTATAAATGTGACTGGCAGGGAAGGGGTTAACACTAGGGGGCGAGGAAGGGGTTAAATGTGTGTTCCCTATATAGTGTTCTAACTGTGGGGGAAGGGGGGTGACTGGGGGGGTGACCGATCTGTGTCTCTATGTACAAGAGACACAGATCCGTCTCCTCTCTCCCTGACAGCACCGCTGTCTGCGAGAGCCAGGAATGAGAGATGATCTCATATGTAAACATATAAGATCATCTCTCAGTGGCCTCACAGATCGCCTGGGAAACGGCCGCTCTGATTGGCCGTTCACGGCGATCTGTGACTGGCTGTGTCCAAGGGACACGGCCAGTACAGAAGTTCCCCGCTGCGCGCTCGGGAGCGCGCGCGGGGAACGCGGAAATGAGCTGCCGTCAATTGACGGCGGCTCAGAGATTTAGAACCACCCTGCGGCCGTCAATAGTCGTACGGCCGTAGGGAAGTGGTTAAAAAAAAAAAAAAAAAAATCATGCATGCTTCTGATAATAAGGTAGCATAAAAAAAAATACTTTTACAATTTTGTTTTAACAAAATGTACACATACAAAAGCATTACAGTGCTGTTTATCGATGGCCCTGAAGAAATCAACCTCAGTGGACTACAGACAAAGTGTAAAGAGCTGATACAAACAGCTCTGAATTTTGTGATCATTGTGATGGCCAATTACACCTATCACAAATATAAACAGTAGAAAAGATTCTTCTGGACAGCCGCACTCCCAATAAAAAATTGCCTTTATTGTAAAATCCAAAATCCAAAACAGCACAGCACATGGTAAAGCTGACGCGTTTCACACTATACTAGTGTTAATCATAGCTATGACTTTGCGGAAGGGACGCGAAGACGAATAGTGATTCGCTAAAATTAAAAGTGGGAGGGTTCAGGGAGTAGTGTTAGGCAAACTGCAATTGCAACTGCAAACTGCAATTGTCATTTTCACAGTAATCAATGCATTTTTATAGCACTTTTTGCTGTGAAAATGACAATGGTCCCAAAAATGTGTCAAAATTGTCCGATGTGTCCGCCATAATGTCGCAGTCATGAAAAAAAACGCTGATCGCCGCCATTAGTAGTACCAAAAAAAATATTAATAAAAATGCCATAAAACGATCCCCTATTTTGTAAACGCTATAAATTTTGCCCAAAACCAATCGTTAAACGCTTATTGCGATTTTTTAGCTGCGAGGTCCTTTAGCTGCATAATGGTCTGGGTCTTAAGTGGTTAAAAAGGAAGTAAAATCTCCCACTCTGATGCTTCTTTTAATTTAGTCCATTATATTAAGTAATTATCAAACTATAGCCACTGTAATCCAGCACAAATTGCATATTACTTACTGTTTAACCACTTGCTTACTGGGTACATATACCCCCTTCATGCCCAGGCGAAATTTCAGCTTTCAGCACTGCGTCACTTTAAATTAAAATTGCACGGTCATGCGACGTGCCTCCCAAACAAAATTGGCGTCCTATTTTTCCCACAAAAGAGCTTTCTTTTGGTGGTATTTGATCACCTCTGCGTTTTTTCATTTTGTGTGCTATAAACCAAAAAAGAGCGACAATTTTGAAAAAAATAACACAATATTTTTTACTTTTTGCTATAATAAATATCCCATTAAAAATTTTTTTTTTCTCAGTTTAGGCCGATATGTATTCTACATATTTTAGGTAAAAAAAATCGCAATAAGCATATAGTGATTGGTTTGCGCAAAAGTTATAGTGGCTACAAAATAGGGGATAGAATTCTGCCATTTTTTTTTTTTTTTTACTAGTAATACGGCGATCTGCAAATTTTGTCATGACTGCGATATTGCGGCGGACACATCGGACACTTTTGACACATTTGTGGGACCATTCACATTAATACAGCGAACAGTGATATAAAAATGCATTGATTACTGTATAAATGTGACTGGCAGGGAAGGGGTTAACACTAGGGGGCGAGGAAGGGGTTAAATGTGTATCCTGGGAGTGATTCTTACTGTGGGGGGAGGGGACTGACTGGGGGAGGTGACCTATGCTGTGTCCCTAATGTACAAGGGACACAGCATCTGTCTCCTCTCCCTGACAGGATGTGGAGCTCTGTGTTTACACAGGGGAGCATGCAAGAGGTCCCTCAATGAGGTCCCTCAACGCTGTATCCTGGCCTAGGCCAACAAGGCCCAGGCCTAGGGCAGCACTTTGCAGGGGGCAGCACAAAAAGAGTCCCCCCCGGCTTGCGCTACACTGTTAGGCAAATTAGTCTAATCAGAAATTTGTGCCTAAAGTAGAACTATAGTAAACACTTTTTTTCATTTTGAATAGAGTAGGGGAGGGTTATAGCCCCTGTCAGTTTATTTTTTTACCATCCCTGTCCCATTGTGGAGCTTTCCCTTCACTTCCTGCTCCATAGCCAAACAGGAAGTGAGAGGAAATCTATGCAAATTAAAGGAGTTGTAAAGGAAAAAATTGTTTTTGCTGAAATTACTGTTTACAGGGTATAGAGACATAATAGTTAACTGATTCCTTTTTAAAAAGATAAAAAATAGATACAAATCAATCATATAATGTACCTGCAGTTTCTAGTTTCGTTTTTGCATGTTGTTTCCTGCTTCTGTGATATACAGAGCCACAGAGCCAATACAGGGCAGTGATGGTTTGGAAAACGAAACTGATTGGTGCTGAGGGGTTTTAGACACACGGTAATCACACCTCCTTGATTAGTGACCACAGAGAGAAAGCTCCCACTACTGTGGTTATCAGGAAACAGACAACCAGGAAGTGTGGAGATCAGAGAAGAATTACAGCAACTTGAGAGCAAAAACGAACAATGAGGACATGAAAACAGCACTGCATTAAGGTAAAGGAAGCTATTAGATAAAAAAAAATCCTTTACAAACCGTTTAAGGGAATCCATTGCCCCCCCCAGGCCCTCGGAACTAGTGTCCTCACTCAAAAATGACTTACCCCTTCCTGTCAAGGCCATAAACAACAAGGGGTGTGGCCTTGACAGGAAGGGGTAATTCATATTTAAATTAGGGGGTGCACGAGTTTAGTCAGGCCTAGGGGAGCACAAAACCTAAATACACTACTGCGTTGGACTTTTTACCCCCATTGGATATGTGTACAGGAGACCACTGTACCTTACCCAACAAACTCCCTCTCATCATAGAGTATGGGACTACAACAATACAAGTTCCAATTCCTTTTTCTCCTTTTGTTTATTTTTGGTTTCTGTTACCATGTTTGCTTTTCCTCGTGCCTACAACATAAATATATAAAATAAAAATCGTTCGCCTGCATTACATCTATCTTCAATGGTACTTAAAGTGGTTGTAAACCCTCCCCCACAACTTTATCCCATGTAAATCAGCATAAAAAAAACATAATGAACACTGCTTGAAATATCCTTACTTTCTTAGTATTGTTGTAATCCTTTTTGTTCTTTAGAATGACGTCACTGGAGCATGCCCAGATCTCCCCTGATTTACGGCACACTCTGTTTGCTTGTCTGTCTGTTATCAGGACTTTATACGCACAACAGTGAAAACACACAAGACTGCATAATCATTTAGAGCTTCCTCCTACATGTGCAGGGCCAGATTAAGAACATCATGGGCCTGGTGCTGAGGATTTTGGTGGGCTTTTTATAAATAATAAATACATAAAAATACAAACAATTTTTTGTTATAATAAATGTAATTAAAGAGAGAGAGAGCTAGGATGAGAGAGGGGTGAGGGGTAAGGGAGGGAGGATGAGAGAGAAAGGGGCAGATGAGAGAGAGAGGATGCACATGAGCATGCATGGGAATGACATCAACGCAGCCCAGCCAAGGCAAGTGACCGAAGGCACAGAGCCCAGAAGGAAGACCGGGTGAAGATGGAAGTTCCCTTGACCCGCCGGACTGATCACAGATCGCAGCACTGGAGGGCTCAGTCTGACAATTTAAGTGTACCCTAATGTGCTAATATGCTGTGCATTCTTGTACATTGTGGCATAACCTACCTCAGGGCCTCTAAAAAGTAGTAATGTTAGTGAAGTTTACTACCGCTTTATTATCACAGGATCCCAGGAGCCTCTCATGGGGCCCCTTTCTGACCCAGTGCTCTTGGGCAGTGCCTAAGTGCATAGTTGCCAACATTTCAAAAATATTTTTAAGGGACACTTTTTTACAAGTGCTATATTTAGAGTAGCTGAGATCCCCTATGTTGCTCTATATATCACAGTCATAATCACAAAATTAAACTAATAATGGGCAGAACAAATATGAGGACTGAGAAGATTTCCTTTAGTTGAACTAACAAAAGTGTGTCTATTCTAGAGCTGAAAACATTGAGGATATTCAGTATAATTTAAAAGAACTGTTTTTGTGGGTAAGAGGTGTAGGGGAGGAGTAGGGATGGTATAAAACTGGGAATTATGTGCAGTGATGGAGAGGAATGTGGAGGGTCTAACAGTGGGCACTATGTACAGGAGAGGAGTGTGGAGGGTATGACAGTGGGAAGTATGTACAGAAGAGGAGTGTGGAGGGTATGATGGGGGGGGGTGGTATGTACAGGAGAGGAATGTGGAGAGAAAGATAGTTGGCAGTATGTAGAGTGTGAAGGGTAAGGTTGGGTTACAGTATGTACAGGAGAGGAGTATGGAGGGTATGATAGTGGGCAGTATGCACAGGAGAGGAGTGTGGAGGGTATGATAGTGGGCAGTATGCACAGGAGACTAGTGTGGAGGGAATGACAGCCGGCACTATGTACAATAGAGGAGTTTATGAATGTGGGCAGTATGTACAGGAGAGTAGTTGTGCAGGGTATGACAGTGAGCAGTATGTACAGGAGAGTAGTGTAGATGGTATAATACTGAGCAGTATGTACATTAAATGAGTGTGAAGGGTAAGACAGTAAGCAGTATGTACAGGAGAAGAGTGTGGAGGATATGTATGACAATAGTATGTACAATAGTATGTACAGGAGAGGAATGTGGCGCTATACGGCGCCTGCGCCCGCCGTGTAGAGCTGACTGCGCAGGCACGGTACAGCGCCGACTCGTAGCTTGGCTATTTACGGAAAACTGGTGATGCGCCTTGTGCAACATGGGAACTTTTTCACAACACGTCAATCATCTAACCCAGGGATAGGAACGCCCAGTCCCGTGAGAATCAGTACCCGGAAGCCGGGGAGAAAATCACACTATATCGGTATGTACGGCGAAAAAAAACAAAAGACTTGCATACTGTAAATAACGTTCGTATGCTGGATGTAATGTTAGAATTTTTTTTTTAGGGTGAACCCCCGCTTTAAACTCCTGGGCAAAACTCGTGGGTAATTGACAAACTGGTACATCTGGACCAGTCTGGTTTTATACCCAATCGTTCTATGGCGGATAATATTAGACGATTATATATGAATATACAAGTGCCGGTGGACAACCCGGGAGGTAGGGCCATTCTGTCACTGGATGCCGCAAAGGCGTTCGATAGTGTGGAGTGGCCCTAACTCCTAGAGATAATGGCAAGAATCGGACTGGGGAGTAAGTTTATAGAATGGGTAAAGGTACTGTACTCTAAACCCAGAGCTAAACTTCAAATTAATAATAAACTTTCGCCTGTATTTGATTTACATAGAGGGACCCGGCAAGGGTGTCCGTTGTCCCCATTGCTGTTCGCACTGGCGGTCGAGCCTCTGGCCATCCGGATCTGCACCGCCATTGAGGTGGTGGGGTTCCGTAGGGGACAGAGGGAAGATAACATATTGTTGTACCCGGATGACGGGCTTATTTATCTAGGTGACTCGACCGCCTCATTGCGGGCAGTGATGGGGATAATAGGGGACTTCAGAAGCTTCTCTGGCTTTGTCATTAATTGGTCTAAATCAATTTTAATGCCTATAGACAAATTAAGGGAACCCCTGCCAGTTGGAGCATAACAGATTATAATAACCAACAGTTTTAAGTATTTAGGAGTGGTGGTATCCCCAGACCCGGCTGAGTATCCCCGGCTGAACCTGGGCCCTCTGCTAGATAGATAGAAGGAGAAATATAACAGTTGGTGCAAACTCCCACTGTCAGTGGTAGGATGGGCAAACTTAATAAAAATGGTATGGGCACCACAGCTCCTATACGTATTCCACAATTCACCCATATGGATTACAAATAAATGGTTTAAACAAATTGATACATTGATGAGGGATCTAATCTGGAAGAAGAAGGTGGCCAGGATAAGTTTAGCCACCCTTCAGTACAGAAAAGACAGAGGAGGTCTGGCAGTCCCTCACCCTAAAATGTATTTTTTGGCTTCTCAGCTCCAGCAGTTGGCAGGATGGGGGCGGGAAATGAGTGAGGACCCCATATGTAAGCTGGTGTCTACATCTGTTCCCGCACTAGAGGCAGCATCACACCTGGAAATGGATCTGCCTAGTTTGCCATACTCTGCCTTGATTTGTACTCTTCTTAAAAGAGTATGGGATGAGATTCGGAAAATTCTGGGGATAACAGGGGTGCTGCCTTTCACACCGATATGGCATAATCCAAGATACCCAGAGCTACAGGAACTAAGGGAAGTTACTTCATGGAAAGAGAAAGGGATTTATTTTTTTGCACAATTATACGAGGGGGAGGTATTAAAAACATATGAACAATTGTGTCAGGAATTTCAATTAAGCCCAAGGGGGTTTTATCAATATCTCCAAATTCAGCACGCTTTGCAGGCACAACAAAAAACACAATCATTAGTAATAGGGCTACCACCCCTGATAAAGGAAGTCCTTGGAACGGAGGACCGGAGAGGACTAATATCAAAAATCCTATGGTGTCTCTTGGTATGTTTAACATCTTTGCAATCTTCTTATAGCCATTGCCCTTCCCGTGAAGAGTAATCACCTCTTCTCTTGTCTTCCTGGACCATTCCCTTGACTTCACCATGTTTGTAACCACACCAGTAAATGTCTAGAAGGAGCTGAGTATCACAGTCATTTTAAAGCTGCCTGATTGGTGCTTATTAGGCTTTATTGCTGCTCCCTGACATCCACAGGTGTTTTCAATACCTGATTGAAAACACTTCAATGAACCTCTGTTCTTCAGAGTAGTAGTCTTTAAGGGGTTGAATAATTGTGTAAATGAAGAATTCACAAAATACACATTTACTACTGTATTACAAAACCAATTGATGTCATTTTAGTTGCATATGGTTCTTTAAGAAGTCCTTGTAGGATTTCATTCTGAATACAATTACAAATGTACACTAAATTCCATAAAACCCTTTACAGCATTGGGGGGTTGAATAATTTTGAACACAACTGTATATATTACATTTCACAATCATTGTTTAAAATCTAATCTGATTGATGTTTTGCTTTTTTTGTTTTGCTGAAAACCATGATACTTGTTTTGTAAAATATTATTAGACCACTCAAATGAGAGAAAACAAGAGAAAAATAAATACTTTACCTGTTTAGAAGGTATAATACGTCTATTTAGTAACACATATAGATCTACACATTTCTCAGCTATATTATAAAAATAACTGTGCCCTGTAGCTGTTCAAATAAATTATTGGCTTGCCACAAACAATGTACAATATATTTTGCATTAGTGATAAGCTTTGACATTGTGACCTAAATAGTCTTCTAATATAGTAAACCTGTTGATGCCATGGAGATAGTAAAAAGGCTCCATAGCTGCCTAAAAATATTTTTCATGTAGTTTTCAGCAACCAAGGTGCAAAAAGGTTGTCACATCATGGTAGCTTTTAGAATTGGTTCATTCTTCTCCTGCAGGCTCTACTGCAGGTTCCTATTAGTCCATACATATGAGAGGTGTTTCTACCTAAAATAAGCACATTTTTGAGACAAGAAAGTAAGTACCAGCACTTTACTCTACAAAAAATAAAAATAAATGAAAACTTGTGTGGTATGCTCGTGATACTGACAAATGTACGTTTATAAAACTGTAATTATATAAACAGCTAAGCATATAATTTTAAAAAGATAAAGTGGAAAGAAGGTTATATGAGGCACTAAGGGCCATATTCACAGCCGAGATACTCCGGAGTATCTCAGATACTTTGTCGTATCTCTCAGAGTATCTATGCGACTGATTCATAGAATCAGTTACGCATAGATAGCCCTTAGATCCGACAGGTGTAATTGTTTTACACTGTCAGATCTTAGGATGCAATACCGCGGCCGGCGCTGGGGGGAGTTTGCGTCATAAACCATCGTCGGGTATGCAAATTAGGAGTTACGGCGATCCACACCGGTTTTTCGCGTTCGCTACGTCGCTGCTAGCCTAGTTTCCCGTCGCAAAGTTAGTCGTCGTTTTTGGTGCCCTAACTTTACACAGCACACGTATGTGCTGTATAAAGTATGGCCGTCGTTCCCGCGTTGAAATTTTAAAATTTTTCCTTCTTGCGTAAGACGTCCGGGAATACGGAAGTACGCTACGCACGTCGCCGTTCGAAAAATGACATCACTTCGCGCAAAGCACGGCGGGAATTTCGAAACGTAGCATGCGCAGTAGTTCCGGCACGGGAGCGCGCCTAATTTAAATGGCACACGCCCCTTTGAATTACGCGAGCTTACGCCGGAGGCCGCCAGCATAAGTTTTCATTGCAAGTGCTTTGTGAATCAGGCACTTGCGATGCAAAACTTGCGACGGTGTAACGTATCTACAATACGTTACACCGCCGCACTTCTACGTGAATCTGGCCCATAATTCCTATAGGGCAACTGGAATAAATCTCTGGAAACAAAGATTACAAAAACAAGTTGGGAAAAACATGTATACATTGGATATCATCAGCCTACAGAACCCTTATTGATTACAGAAACTATGAATACAGGTGCAATTCCCACAGCCCACAATAGATATAAATAACGTGAAAAAGTGGGAATGAGAGCTCTACACATTTTGCAGCATCAGGAGATCCTTGAGTATGAAATCTGGTACATACATCCAGGAGGCACCAACCATTAGCAGATAGAAAGAAGCATGAATGCAAATGCTAAGACCAAAGCCACCCAGACTATTTATAGAGGGGCAAGATCCACAATGTAAAGCATGCACAATGTCCTAGTGGTCTCAAAACTTCCCCTTGGATAGGCTAAGATCTGAAAAATATCCAGGACAGTATACTGTAGATATAGATATACATCTACAGCATAAAATAATTAATCTGGATCTTTGCAATATTATCTTTACTTCAAAATCTTCATATACACAGGTAATCTAAAATAAGCTTATCTGAGATTACCTGTAATGTATATGAAGAGTAGGAATGAGTCCGATGTTCGCCTGTTCGCCAAACAGCGAACATTTTGCGGTGTTTGTGGCAAATTCGAAAGCCACGGAACACCCTTTAAAAGTCTAGGGGAGAAATCAAAAGTGCTAATTTTAAAGGTTAATATGCAAGTTATTGTTATAAAAAATGTTTGGGACCTGGGTCCTGCCCCAGGGGACATGTATCAAATCACTTTTTTGGGAGCAGTGATTTTAATAATGCTTAAAGTGGAACAATAAAAGTGAAATATTCCTTTAAATTTCTGGGAAGTGTTTATAGTATGCCTGTAAAGTAGCACATTTTTCCCGTGTTTAGAACAGTCCCTGCACAAAATGACATTTCTAAGGGAAAAAAATCATTTAAAACTACTTGTGGCTATAATGAGTCCGGCAATACAGATAAGTCATTGAAAAAAACGTCATGGGTTCCCCCTAGTCCACGGGAAACCCCTGTTGCATCAGGGGGGGCGGGGTCACCCATGACGCCACAGGGAAATCGCCGAAAACCCCTATTGCGCCAGAGGTGGGCGGGGTCACCCAGGCACGTCATTGGTGGCCCGTCCTTGGCTATTTAAGAGCTGTCGTGGCAGGACCACGTCATTTGATGGGTGCCTCTCATGGAGGCAAAATCGATTGTGGCGGCGTGTATCGTCGGGTCATGGAAGGATTACATTGCTGCATTTTTATTTATTTTTTATTAAAGGACTTGTTCCAAGCTGTGTTTGTGTGTTTGTTTTACCATTTGTGTCACTTTTTTGGGTGAAATGGTAGGGGTACAATTTACCCTGTTACCAATTCACATGAGGGGACAGGATCTGGAGTTCCCCATTGTTAAAGGGGGCTTCCAGATTCCGACAAGCCCACCACCCGCAGACCCCCACAACCACCAGGCAGGGGTTGTGGGGATGAGGCCCTTGTATACCCATCGACATGGGGACATCCTCCCCATGTTGGCCTGGTACGGTTCAGAAGGGGGGAGCTCTCTCGTCCCCCCTCTTTTCCTGTGGCCTGCCAGGTTGTGTGCTCGGATAAAGGTCTGGTATGGATTTTTGGGGGGAACCCTACGCCATTTTTTTTATTTTGGTGCGGGTTTCCCTTAATATTCATACCAGACCTGAAAGGCCTGGTATGGAATTTGGGGGTGCCCCCACACATTTTTTTTTTTATTTCAGTTCCATGCCTCTTTTTTCAATTGCTTTTATTTGTATTGCCGGGACCCGACTATTCATTATAGCCACGAGTAGTTTTAAATTACTTTTTTTCCTTTAGAAATGTAATTTTGTGCAGGGACTGTTTAACCACTTCCATACAGGGCACTTACGCACCTTCCCGCCCAAGCCAATTTTCAGCTTTCAGCACTGTCGCACTTTGAATGGCAATTGCGCGGTCATGCTACACTGTACTCAAACAAAATTGGCGTCCTTTTTTACCCACAAATAGAGCTTTCTTTTGGTGGTAGTTGATCACCTCTGCGATTTTTTTTTTTTTTGCGCAACAACTAAAAAAAGACCGGAAATTTTGAAAAAAATTAAGTTTTTATTTTTTTCTGTAATTTTTTTGTAAATAAGTAAGTTTTCTCTTTCAATTACGGGCACTGATATGGTGGCACTGACGGGCACAGATGAGATGGCACTGATGGACATCGACGAGGTAGTACTGACGGGCACAGATGAGGTGGCACTGATTGGCGGCGCTGGTATGCGGCACTGATGGGCACACATAGGCGGAACTCATGGGCACACATAGGCGGCACTGATGGGCATTCATGGGCGGCACTGATGGGCACTCATGGGTGGCACTGATAGGCACTCATGGGAGGCACTGATGGGCACTCATGGGCGGCACTGGGCACTCATAGGTGGCACAGATGGGCACTCATGGGCAGCACAGATGGGCACTGTGGGGTGGCACTGATGGGCACTGTGGGGTGGCACTGATGGACACTGTGGGGTGGCACTGATGCACACTGTGGGACAGCACTGATGGACACTGTGGGGCGGCACTGATTTACTTGTTGCCAGTCAGTGCCCATTTGTGGGCACTGATTGGCATCTTTTTTTTTTGCATCTTTTTTTTTCCCCCAGACTTTTTTTTTTGGACTTTTTTTTGCCCCATTTTTTTTTTGTTGTGCCCTTCCCTGGTGGGCATCCCTGGTGGTCCATGTGGCGATCCGAGGGGGGGCTGCGCTGATAAACAATCAGCGCGAAACCCCCCCGTCAGGAGAGCCGCCGATCGGCTCTCCTCTACTCGCGTCTGTCAGACGCGAGTGAGGAAGAGCCATCAACGGCTCTTCCTGTTTACATTGTGATCAGCCGTGGTTGGACACGGCTGATCACGTGGTAAAGAGTCTCCGTGAGAGACTCTTTACCGAGATCGGTGTTGCAACACCGAGGGGCGCGCAGCGGCTCAGAATCCTGAGGACGTCATATGACGTCCAGTCAGGATTCTACAACCACTTTGCCGACGTCAATCTGTCATTGGCGGGCGGCAAGTGGTTAAAACATGGGGAAAATGCGCTACTTTACAGGCATACTATAGACACCCCCCAGGTACAAAATTTAAAGAAATATTTCACTTTTATTATTTCACTTTAAGCATTGTTAAAATCACTGCTCCCGAAAAAACATCAGTTTTTAAAACCTTTGCATTGATACATGTCCCCTGGAGCAGGACCCGGGTTTCCCAAACACTTTTTATGACAATAACTTGCATAATAACCTTTAAAACTAGCACTTTTGATTTCTCCTATAGACTTTTAAAGGGTTTTCCGCGGCTTTCGAATTTGCCAAGAACATTTGTGTCCCATGGACTAACTGTGTTTGCGAGTTCAAACTCATTTTTTGCCTTTTCTCATGTTCTGCTGCGAACCGAATAGGGGGGTGTTCGGCTCATCCCTAATGAAGAGTTAAAGAAAAGAGAATATTGCAAAAATCAGGATTGAATATTCTATTTTTTGATATGTGTCTGGTGGAAAATTGAGGATTTCCACATTGGATGCAATCTTGTAAGAAGTATACTGGCTACACAACAGACGTGCCCCACATTGGTTTAACTAATATATTATATTATATTATATATATATATATATATATATATATATATATATATATATATATATATATATATATATATATATATATATATATATATGCAGTATATATATATATATATATATATATATATATATATATATATATATATATTTCTTTATTTTTTTGATGTATGTGCTTGCATATGTCACAGCGGAATGCATATGCCCTCCCTGCCTAAATTGTTTCAAAACCAATAAGACTTTGTGCATGCTTTACATTGTGGATCTTGCCCCTCTCTAAATATGGGCCTCTTATTCCTGGGTGGTTTTGGTCTGGGAATTTGCAGTCATGCTTCCCTCTCTGCTGATGGCTCATACTATTTATGTCTAATGTAGTACTATTGATGCATTGCACCCATATTCATTGTTTCGGCAATCAATAAGTGGTCTGTAGGCTAATATCTGGTTTATACATGTATTTTATCTTTATTTTGCTTTTAGTGTGGTGAAATGATTTTAACTTTTATAAATAATAAAACATTTTTTACCTGACTTATTTGTGCCATTTTTCTAAAATGTAAGGCACCGTAAAACCCATCTTTCTTTCCAGAAATGTATCCCAGCTGAACACATGATTGTATGATGCATAGTATTTCCTCCTGCCAAAGGATTTGTAATTTTGATCAGCCATTCTTATCATACACACACCTCTGACTTTACTGTTCACAGCACAGAAGTGATGATGTTGAAGGAGAAAGGCTGGTGGTAGAAAGGTAAAAAAGGATTCAGATATGCTCAATCATGAAGATTACCTGCTTAAAGTGAAACCTTAGGCCACAAATAAAAATGGGCAAACAGGCAGGAATTTTAATGCAGAAGAGGCATGCTTTGTCGACTTTAATTCTTAATTTTTAACCATTTACATAGAGTTACTTCCTGCTCCATTAGGAAATGTAATATCCAGTCTACCCTTGCACTTCCATAAAATAGATAATATCACCAGCAAAAATATTTATTGATATCATTTTATTATAAAGTCACAGGTTGAAGCAATTCTCAGCCTTCCAGTGTACAGTGTCTACTTTATAAGGATTCCAGTGACAAAGTGGGCCATGTTTGGCTTCTAAACATTGAACAGTACCTCTATCAGTAACTTCACAATAAAGTCAAATTAAGGAACATTGTAATGTGCGAGTAGTAATTTATTGCTCAAAAATTACAGGACCACCTTTCTTATGACTACAGACCTTATTTCTGAAAATAGGTCTATAGTTCTGTTTTGCGTGAAGTTGGGACTTCCATTTTTTTTCAAATATCATACAGTATTTGGACTGTAAGGGAAAACTGAAACACCCATAGAAGCTCCATGAGATCAATAGGGCAGTGTTATTATTAATAATATTATCATTATTATAATTCAGGATTAGTATACTGACAATAGTTTGCACAGCACTTTACAAAATGAAGGCAGTCATTACAATTACACTACAAATCAATACAAGAGATATCCGAGGGCCACTGCTTGTTAGAGCTTACACTCTAAGGCCTAGTACACACAAGAGGATTTATCCGCGGAAACGGTCCTCCGGACCGTTTCCGCGGATAAATCCTCTGGCGGATTTTGATCTCATGGTTGTACTAACCATGAGATCAAAATCCCCGCGGAATTCCGTCCGCGGTGACGCGTCGCGCCGTCACCGCGATGATGACGCGGCGACGTGTGCGACGCTGTCATATAAGGACTTCCACGCATGCGTCGAATCATTATGACGCATGCGGGGGATGGATTTGGACGGATTGATTCGGTGAGTCCGTTGGAATGGATTCCAGCGGATCGATTTCATAGCATGTTAACAGATTTTGATCCGCTGGAAATCCATCCCCGGGGGAAAAAATCCGCGAAAAAATATCCGCTGGATTGTACACACCAGTGGATCTATCCGCTGAAACCGGTCCGCGGATCAATTTCAGCGGATAGATCCTCTCGTGTGTACGGGGCCTTAGTCTAAGGCCCCATACACACGGGAGTATTTATCCGCGGATACGGTCCAGCGGACCGTTTCCGCGGATAAATCCTCTCGAGGATTTCAGCAGATTTTAATGCGATGGAGTGTACTCACCATCGCATTGAAATCCGCGCCGAAATCCTCTGGCAATGACGTGTCGCGCCGTCGCCGCGATTATGACGCGGCGACGTGCGCGATGCTGTCATATAAGGAATTCCACGCATGCGTTGAATCATTGCGACGCATGCGGGGGATCCCTTCGGACGGATGGATTCGGTGAGTCTGTACAGACCAGCGGATCCATCCGTTGGGATGGATTCCAGCAGATGGATTTGTTCTGCATGTCAGCAAATATCCGATCTGCTGGAATCCATCCCAGGGGAGATATATCCGCGGATAAAGATCCGCTGGCGTGTACACACCATAGGATCTATCCGCTGAAACCCATTTGCTGGGATTTATCTGCGGATGGATTCTATGGTGTGTATGGGGCCTAAGAGAACATAAAAAAAACTGTTAATACAGACAGAACCATGAACTCCAGACTGTTATTTTGATATTTGCATTGCCAGTTAAAATGGCTTAACAGGGACATTCTGAAAGAAGATCTAAGGGCCAGATTCACGTAGAATCGCGGCAGCGTAACGTATCGTAGATACGTTACACCGCCGCAAGTTTTCATCGCAAGTGCCTGATTCACAAAGCACTTGCGATGAAAACTACGTCCGCGGTCTCCGGCGCAAGGCGGGCCAATTCAAATGGGCATGTGCCATTTAAATTAGGCACGCTCCCGCGCCGGACCTACTGCGCATGCTCCGTTTCCTAACTCCCGCCATGCTTTGCGCGCCGTGATGTCATTTTTTCGAACGGCGACGCGCGTAGCGTACTTCCGTATTCCCGGACGTGTTACGCAAACGACGTTAAATTTTAAATTTCGATGCGGGAACGACGGCCATACTTTAGACAGCAATACATTTGCTGACTAAAGTTAGGGCACCTAAAACAACGACTAACTTTGCGATGGGAAACTAGACTAGCGGCGACGTAGCGAACGCGAAAATCCGTCAGGGATCCGCCGTAACTCCTAATTTGCATACCCGACGCTGGTTTACGGCGCGAACTCCCCCCAGTGGCGGCCGCGGTACTGCATCCTAAGATCCGACAGTGTAAAACTATTACACCTGTCGGATCTTACGGATTTCTATGCGTAACTGATTCTATGAATCAGTCGCATAGATAGAAACAGGTATACGACGGCGTATCAGGAGAAATGCCGTCGTATCCCTTTTGTGAATCTGGCCCTAAGAGACTTACAAAAAAAAGTAGACAATGCAAATGAAATAACTTTCCTTTATAAGGTCTAGTTAAATTAAATAGCCATCTGGTATTGATGAACTTGACTTGAATGTGCCTAATGAAAATTCTACAAGACCTCCCTGGCTAGTTATTGTTAAAAACAAACAACCTTATGTTGTTAAGGTTGTTATGGTGTTAAGGCATGATTACTTACATGTTTTGTTCTTTCCAGCAGAGTGTAGTTAAATCTACTAACAAACTCATTATTGATTCCAGTATTAATTGTTTCTGTATGTCCTCCAGCAATAGCTGTCGTCCTTCTACTTTTTCCTTTTCTTTCACCTCTGCAAAAGTTAAAGTCAACCTGAGTTTTTTTTGGTTCATTTAAACTATGGTAGTTTCCATTTCATATTCTTTGGCCTTCAGGTTCTAAAAATCAAACATGTTCATTTTTAAACAAATGTAATGCAAAAAAAATGTAATTACCACAGGAAAGTGAAGTAATTTAAACCTAGTTTCAGGCATTAACCTTCTTATTCATTCAACAGATTTGACTGGCTAAGTGCTGACTTAATTTTTTGTTGCCTGTCAGAAGAAAAGTCTCCCATCAATATTCAATAACAAGAAGAAAAGAATTGATGTGCTATGCTGTTGGGCAGAAACAATAGAGATTGCTCTCTCTGAATTCAAATTATTGAACGGTTTTATGTTGTGCTGTCCATTAACTTAAATGAGAACATTTTGTTATGCCAAACATAACAATATCACTTTTAGCACAGAATAACTTGTTTTAGAAACTTTCATATTTCATATTATAATCTATTCGTGTAGCTATTGGTTATTCATAGAACATGACACAAAAAATCTGGATGCAAAAAAAGTTTGCCTTTATTAGTATTAAATTTATCATGTTGGGATGTTACAACTGTATGAATAGACATATTGATTATTTCATAAAAAGTGTGAAGGCATCCGCATCTACTTTTACTTTGTTTAGAATATACAAATGATAGTAAATTCGAAATTTGTGTCCTTATCATTGTGTGCTCCTAAGTCCATTTCAAAGCTTTTGTTACCACATTACATGCAATCCCCACAGCGCAAAAAAGCAAGTTATTTTTTCATCAGGAATATTTTGAGTCACGTCAGGGCATTGCTAGTATTATGAAAGACTTGGGACACCTCTAAACACTACAACAGGAAGCATGGTGAGTGGAACGGTGGGTGTGATCCAACTGAACTGACAGTCGAAGGAGCTTAATGAGGTATTGGTAAACATGACCCAAGACTACTTGCTGTAAACGTGGCAAACATATGCCACAGTCTGTCTACTCACAAAATATATTTTAACCACTAGCCGACCAGCTTTTATGGCAGCAGGTCAGCTCGGCAGCGCAAAATCACGTAATATAACGTGATTTCGCATTTCAGCCACTAGGGGCACGTGCGCCCCCTGCTCGCCCCTGGTGTCCACACATGTACCCGATCATCGCCGGGCAGCCGGGTTCGCTTGTTACAGAGCGAGAACCGGGAGCTATGTGTGTAAACACACAGCTCCCGGTCCTTTCAGGGGAAGAAATGACTGACCACATGTTCATACAGAGTATGTCATTTCCCCTAGTCAGTCCCACCCCCCTTCAGTTAGAACACACCTAGGGAACATAATTAACCCCTTCCTCACCCCCTAATGTTAACCTCTTCCATGCCAGTGCCATTTTTACAGTAATCAATGCATTTTTATAGCACTGATCGCTAAAAAAATTACAATGGTCCCAAAAATGTGTCAAAAGTGTCCGAAGTGTCCGCCATAAGGTCGCAGTATCGATAAAAATCGCAGATCCCCGCCATTATTAGTAAAAAAAAAAAATATGAATAAAAATGCCATAAAACTACCCCTTATTTTGTAGACGCTATAACTTTTGCGTAAACCAATCAATAAACGCTTATTGCGATTTTTTTTTTAGAAAAATATGTAGAAGAATAAGTATTGTCCTAAACTGAGAAAAAATACTGTTTTTTATATATATTTGTGGGGGATATTTATTACAGCAAAAAGTAAAAAATATTCATTTTTTTTCAAAGCCGGCGATTCTGTGCACCATAAGAACGATCATAGCGCTTGATCAATTTTATAGGCGGTGGGAGGGGTCTTCCCCCTTCCCGCCGCCATCCAGTGCTTCTCCAGGCTCTCCTGTGCCATCAAGGGCTCAGAGAATGAATCGTATGGCACCGGCTCATGGCGATAGAGATTTCCAGTGGCCATATGGTAACCAGTCATCTCTATGACCACCGGAGGCCCGGGCGCAACGCTATGACGTCACCCCCGGTACCCGGAAGTAAACAAAGCGGCTGTCTGCATGAGATCGGTAAATAATTAATTAATTAATAAAATGCCCCTATCCCCGGTAGCTCGCGCTCAGAAGCGAACACACACGTAAGTCCACATATGTAAACGCCCTTCAAACTACACATGTGAGGTATCGCCGCGTGCATTAGAGTGTGTGCAACAATTCTAGCACTAGACCTCCTCTAACTCTAAACTGGTAACCTATAAAAAAAAATTGAAGTGTCGAGTTTGGAGATTTTTAAGTACCGAAGTTCGGCGCCATTCCATGAGTGTGTGGAATTTTAAAGCATGACAAGTTAGTTGTCTTTTTACTCGGCGTAACATCATCTTTCACATTATACAAAAAAATTGGGCTAACTTTAATGTGTTGTTATTTTTTAATTCATGAAACCGTAAAAAAAAAAAGCATTTGAAAAAGTATTGTGCAAATACTGTGCGAGATAAAAAGTTGCAATGACCACCACTTTATTCCCTAGGGTGTCTTCTAAAAAAATATGTATATATATTGTTTGGGGGTTCTAAATTATTTTCTAGCAAAAAATTATGTTTTTTACATGAAGGAGAGAAGTGCCAAAATAGGCCCGGCATTGAGGTGGTTAAAGAGGAAGTAAACTCTCCCACTCTGATGCTTCTTTTCATTTAGTCCATTATATTACGTAATTATCAATCTATATCCACTGTAATCCAGCCCAAATTGCATATTACTTACTGTTTAAAGAAACTTGTTTCCCGAGGAAAGGCAGTGCCATCTTAAGTATTGTTTTCTGAGTCCACATAGAGTGTATTTCCGCCAAACGTTGAGCACTTCCTGTACTGTTAACCAAGCCTTCTTCTCAATCCAACTTTCTATGGCAACCCTGCTTTCCTGCTCATAGCCACTTGTTTAATTTTCATAGCATTTACTTGTGCTGATTATGTAGTTTTTGCCTCAGCTGATAAGACTGCAGTAATTAAGTCCAATGCCCATGTGATGTCACATGGTCACATGGGGTGTAGGAGGAAGCTCTGAGTGATTATGCAGTCTTGTGGGATTTCACTGTTGTGCCGTAGAAAGTCCTGATAACAGACAGACAAGCAAACAGAGTGTGCCGTAAATCAGGGGAGATCTGGGCATGCCCCAGTGATGTCATTCTAAAGAACAAAAAGGATTACCACGATACTAAGCAAGTAGGGATATTTCTACAAGCAGTGTTCATTAGGGTTTTTTTTATGCTGATTTACATAGGATAAAGTTGTGAGGGAGGGTTTACAACCACTTTAAGGTTCAGTCTGAAAAGTTCAGACTGAACCTTGGCTGTTTGGGCATTTGGGAATTGCCCAAACATTTACGAGTTTGGTGGGAGGTGAACACCATGTCTAATGGTGGTATTGCTACTGTGATTATATATGACAGCTTCTAGCTGTCAATCGCTGTTAAGGATGCTGGCAGGTGCACGCATCACCAACCCCTGAACAACCACTAATGTCACCAACCATATTCCATTACACGGCTGGAAATCGCTAGTCATGTAAGCAAAGTGGGTGGGGTGGTTTTGAGAACACTAGCCAAATATGATAATGTCCATATTTAGTCATATTTAGCCAGTAATGTTACCACACGCCTCCCCCTTGTATATAAATACTAAAAGCTTACAAAAAAAAGTTAAACTTGTAGTTAAACCTCCAGAGTGCTGTCATTAGCATGTGAGTGAGGTGCATACAGCCAGATTGGTATATTGATGTTTTTTTTTCTTTTGGCAGGTGATGTTTATCATGATTGATGCTGGATTTACAAAGCTGGGGGTGGATATCTGGGGGTCACTTATCCTAAAGGTGGATTCCAAATTCCAATAAGTGCTCCCAGCACACCGAAAACTGCTTGACCAGGGTTTTTGGGAGGAGGCTGTCAAGATACCCAATGCTGGTATCCAGCGAAACAAACCTGACCTGTTATGTATGCACACAGTATATGTTACACTAGTATATAAAAGTAATGTGGTTTTATTAAGTAGACAATACAGGTGATAAACACAATAAATGCATACATACATACAATACAAAAAGTGTACAAAACCCTGGTGAATCTAAACAAAGTGAACCTAATAGGTGGAAGGGACAATAAGCAAATCCTACCTAAACAACCTAGTCTAAACAAAACTGTCAAGGAAATCTTGCCCAGAGCGAAGATGGTGCTTTTATGCCTTCTGTCACCCTACCAGAGGCACCTGAACCAGAGCTGTAAGAGAGGCCTTCCTCTTCTACCACTAGGTACGTGACATAAACTATGCAAAAATGGAGCAGGATCAGGAAATGAACAAGTGTGGTAGTCAAACACCAATTCAAATTTAGTTGGGTTGGTGCAGCGCTTTCAACAAATTCTCCAAGTAAGACAAGAAAACTCCATGCTTTGCTGCCCTCTTAGTACTTGTTACTGTTTATAAAAAGAGAGACTGTGCATTATCTTGGTAAACCATTTATTAACAAAAACATAATAAATGTACACTCAAAAATTTCAGTCATACAAAAGGTCATGAAAAAATTTTCAATGACAATAATGCTCAATTCTCTTCACTAGGGAAGATGCCACTTGAATCTTTTCTGCTTATGCATTTAGAGAAGTATCTCCTCTTGGTATTAATGAAGAAACATGTAAGCTGAAAAGATCCAAGTACACCGGAGAAGGGTTAAGTAGGTGGGAGAATGATCATGATCGGTCACAGGGAGCAAGGTCACAGGGATCACAGGAATCACACAGGCAGAACACTGAGGCAGAATGGAATAATGGAGGAGAAACAAAATACCCTCCAAGCAGCCAGCATCAGGTGAAGCTTCATTGCTAAGAACTGCTGGCAGCTGGGAGACACCCATTGGTTAACACTGAAATTACAACAGGCAGGCAATTCAGTTCTTGACAGAGGCCATTGTTCTCATCAATATATGAGCCCCCCCCCCCATGTTGTGAACATATGGCCTGGTATGGTTCAGTATGGCTTTCCCCTCCCACTACTGGCCTGCTAGGTTTTTTTTCTTGGATAAGTGTTCGGTATAGATTTTGGGGAGGACCCATGTCATTTATTTTGGGATTATTTTTGCTCAGGGTTCCAATTCAAAATGTATAGCAGAGTGAAAGCTCTGGTATTAATTGTGAGGGCCTTGTCATTTTTTTATGGGGAACCTTAAAATCTATACAAGATCAAAATGGTCTGGCTTTGATTTTGGGGGAATCTGATGTCATTTTTTCTATACAGTATACTGTATAGAAAAAGTGACATTTATATAAAAAAGTGGTAATTTACTTTTTCCTGTAAGTTTCCTTTAATTTGTAAATAGTGCAATATGAACCCCCCAAATACATACCAACTGCTTATCCTCCTTAATGAGGATCTGGTATGTCATTTGGGGGGGTCCCCAACTCCCCATTGCAATATTTACATGATAATGTAAACTTGCTGTTGACTGACTCAATGCCTATCCTGAAAGTCAAGCATTACTTCTCTGTTCTATGTTCTAAGATCAATTCTGAACTTTTCTCCTGCTAGTTTGAGGTCATGTCCCATTGTTCATTCATTCACAGGAATCTGTGAAAGAGAGAACTGCAAGTCCCATCTTTTACTGCAGCTGATGACTTGTAGTTCTCAGCGAAATCCGAGATCGCTGATGAGCGCCTTTGTAGTTCATTCACAAGTTCTGCAGCTTTTAAACTGACAGACCATACAGAGGTATAGGCTTAAAGCTGCAGGGCTTGTCTGCAGGAACCTAACACTGCACCCTGTTCAGGTGTGCAATGCTCTGCATTGCAGGTTCCTGCAGGAAAAAAATTATAAATAATAATAAATGCACATTTTTTTTTTCCTGAAAAAATATGTTTATTATTTTTTTTGTAACTGTCCCAAGAATATTTTCTACCACAGCACAATTTTCAGCATTTTTCTCAAGTCTCTAAATTCTGGAAGATTGTATTGCATTTTCTTCAATCCAAAAACTTTTTAGACTTCCCATTGACTGAAAACCCTTATTTTAATTCAATTATATATTCACATTTACAAACTCTATATAATAATAGACATGTGCATTAGTTTTCGTCCGAATGCATTTACATCTAAATATTGGGTATTTTCGCATTCAAGAGTGCAGAATCCGATAATGAGAGTAAACATTTGTTTCGTTGTGACAACAGTTCGATACAGATAGAAGATTCGACATGACGGTGACAATAGCGATCTGTGTCTATTGAACCTGCGGTTGAATGTGCCTAACCTAACTCTATTAGTCCAAGATTATTCGACGCAGAGAGAAAAGATTCGACATAGAGAGAAAAGATTTGACATTACAGAGACATGAAGATTCGACAAAGCAGCTAAAACATATGATCGCCGTGAGCAGACATTTAAGGTCAAATGCTCCGCCCATAGGCTATAGAAGAATTCTAATGTTGGTTGACTAGTAATAATAATTAATAAATATAATTATTACTAGTCAAACAACATTAGAATTCTACTATATCATGTGGGCGGAGCATTCCACCAAAAATTTACGATTGTGGCGTCGCACAGTTTAACTGCTTCGTCTAATCTTCTTAGAACATTCGACAGACAACATAAGCCTTTAATTGACAGATTTGACCTTAATTAATTTGGGTTTTCAGACGAATGCATTTTTTACCGAAACAAATTAAATAAAAACAAAGGGCCAGATCCACAGCCCCGCAGCACAGCGTAACTTAACAGATTTAAGTTACACTGCCGCAAATTTCCTAAGTTAGGTATCGATCCACAACACACTTACCTGGAAATTTGCGGCGGTGTAACTCAAATCCGTCCGGCGCAAGGCGTTCCTAATCTAATGGGGCGAGTCCCATTTAAATTAGGCACGCTCCCGCGCCGGACGTACTGCGCATGCTTGTGACGCAAAGTTCCCAACGTGCTTTGCGCGACGTGACGTCATTTTTTGATCGGCGCGTAGCGTATTTCCGTATTCCCGTACGGCTTACGCAATCGACGTAAAATTAAAAAATTTGACGCGGAAGGACGGCCATACTTTACACAGCAGTATGCCTGCTGTGTAAAAGTAGGGCTGCTTTACAAACGTGTAACTAAGCAACGAGAAACTAACGTAGCCGAAAAAGCTTTGAGGATCGACGTAACTCCTCATTAGCATACCCGACGCGTAATTTCGACAATGAATGCCCCCAGCGGCGGTCGCGGTACTGCATCTTAAGATCCGGCAGTGTAAAACTATTACACCTGCCGAATCTTCTGTCTATCTCTTGGAAACTGATTCTGTGGATCAGTTCCAAAGATAGAAACAGGGATACGCAGGCGGAACAGCAGATCCGCCTGCGTATCTCTTTTGAGGATCTGGCCCTAATTTCGGGAGTAACTAAATAAATGTATTTTTCGGACGAAAACAAAATTCCAAAACAACATCGACATCCCACAGTTGTTGGTGAGCATGTACATATATCATTTACGTTTTTTCTATATGAGTTTACTAACGAATTACATGAATGTATACTGTATACCCTGTAAAAAAGTATATGTAACTAATTTATGTTTGTTTACATATTATCAGATAAGAGTGTGTCATAGATGACTGCTGCGCCCAGAAGACGCTTTGTGCGAAACATGTCAGCGACCAGTTGTTCCATTCATCTAATTCTTGTCGCATCTTGTCTGTCACAGGGCAATCAATGATCTCAGTCATTGTATTTTTTATATATTTTGTTTTCATGTATTTATAATAAATTTTGATATTTTTCTATATATCTTTCTATACCTTGTATCAATTGCTCACCTATTCATGACACGACACACCACGAAAAGTCCTAGATTACTGATACGGTTTTATTACCTATTCAGTTTGTTCTCTGTTCTCAAAATTCCAAAACAAAATATTTCAGTGTGCAATTTGATATATCTCACTGGAATAAGGACTTCTTAAATGATGACCTAATAAAAAAATGACTATAAGCATACAACAAAATCAATCATCTAATCAATAATTAAATTTAACAAGAGGCACAATTTTAAATTATTTACAGGAATTACAGTATATTCATTGTTTCACTCATCAACCTCTATAACCATACCTGTCTCTACATGGTTGATTTACTAAAACTGGAGAGTGCAAAATCTGGAGCAGCTCTGCATAGAAACCAATAACCTTCCAGGATTTTTTGTCTAAGCTTAACTGAACAAGCTGAAGTTAGAAGCTGATTGGCTACCATGCACAGCTGCATCAGATTCTGCACTCTACAGTTTTAGTAAATCAACCCAACTCTGTCTAAAGTCCGAACAATCATAACCCACTTTATCCCATTGTTTATAGACATGTCCAAAGATAACCCAGTTTTGTGTGTGTGTGTGGAGGGGGGGGGGGGGTTGTAAGCTGTATACTGTATAACAAAACTCACCAACACCACTATTCTGCAAGACCCCCCTACTTTATTCTAATTTACAGTATGTCTTCTAACAGACAGATAGTGTATCATGCAAGATTATCCGACCATTAAAGATGCATACCTGAACCTTGAACATTTTTTCTTTATTGAAAAACTAGACACAGAACTGCAGACCTCCATGCACAATAATGTTTTTTTTTTTACTTTAAGAGATAAAGAAATTTTATTGAGGAACTTCAAATTATGCACCAATATAAATATATGGGGGCTAGATTCAGGTAGCTCGGCGCATAGTTTTGCCGGCGTAGCGTATTAAATATATGCTACGCCGACGGCGCGCACAGAGCCCAGAGCAGTATTCACAAAGCACTCGCCCTGTACGTTGCCACGGCGTAGCGTAATATGGTCCGCATAAGCCTGCCTAATTCAAAGTATAAACAAAGAGGATGGGGGTAGTGGCGCTGTCTGCGTGTACCCTGTGTGACCAGGGTGTGATCTGGCTAAAAAGCCTGTGAGTATCCTAACGCAAATCAGCGAGGATCATAAGTGAATAACACAAAATAATATAATGAAGTGAAACTAATTCAAAGTAGGCTGGTAGTGGGCGTGTTGTATTGAAATGAATCGTGACCCCATGTAAATGAAGCGCCGTACGAACGGCGCATGCTCAGAATCACATTGCATATACTCCCTAAGCTACGTTGGCTCAATGCTTTCGACATGAACGTAGCCTACGCACAGCCCCATTCCCGTACAACTTACATAAACAACGTAAAATTTGGCGGCCGTTCCGACGTCCATACCTTTGCATGGGTAGCGCCACCTATAGCAGGGATAACTTTACGACGGACATACGCCTTGCGTAAACGGCGTAGATTACAGCGGTGGGCGCAAGTACGTTCGTGAATAGGCGTATCTAGGTCATTTACATATTCGGCATGTAAATCAATGGAAGCGCCCCTTGAGGCCAGCGTAAATATGCGCCCAAGATCCGACGGCGTAGGAGACTTACGTCGGTCGGATAGAGGCCAAATTCAGGCGTACCTAGTTAAGAGAATAGGGCGCATAGATATGACGGCGCATTTGTTCACTTAAGCTGCGTATCTGTAGATACGCCAGCGTAATTGTTCTGTGAATCTAGCCCATGGAGTTGTATTCTAAGACCCAATTTTCCCCTTTTCCCCTCTTACCATGTAACAGTTTCCACTGTTCTCCCCTGTTGTTAAACTTGTTAGGTTCTTTCCCTTTTCATCTTTTACCTACAATGTCCCAATTAAATGAGTCATTAAAATTATATTACATTTTTTGTTGTTATGTAACTGTAAACATACTAAGGTAGCAAAATGACTGACTTGGTTCTTGAATATTAACAGATCATGTTTTGTTTTGTATACTTGAAAAAAAAAAAGATAATTCAATACAAAAATGTTAAAAAAAAGCAAATGTGTTTAACATTTTTTAGTCCTAAATAAAGTAAAGAAAATATATATTTAAAAAGAGAACCTACAGATTCTCTTTAAGTCTCCAGGTGCCACGATGCTCTTTACTGCTGTTTTGTTCTAAAACATTTTACACATAAACTGCACTGCACAGCAATATAAGCAATAATACATCAGTCAGCAATATGCTTTACAAAGGCAGCATGCAGATACTGTACTTGAATGATTAATTCTGCATTCTGAATGACATTCATACATAACGCATCTCTTTCATAGCAGTCTACCCATCCTCTGAAAGCCAATAGGTGGAATTCTCACTTTCACTTTTATATATTTTTTAGAAAACTGCATCACTAGCAATACAGTATTTAACTGCATATCTATCAGTCAGAGACCTTTTGAGCATATGTATAGGGAAATGAAAATACTGAGAAAGTAGCAAGTCTGCAACCAATGAGAGCTCAGATAGATGGAATGAAAATTCTTTCCAAAAAATTATAAACACAAAAAATCCTTTCCTGGATGTATGTAACAAACCATATGAAAAGGAATGGTAAGAGTGACAATAAATACATACTTTTCATGCTTTTCATACTTTTCATACTTTCATGCTAAAAACAGTGCCTAAAAAGCTCACGAAAATCAATGAATGCTTTCACACTGGGGCAGTGTGCTGGCAGGGCTGTGAAAAACTCCCCTCTCCATTGAAATGAATGGAAAGCTCTTCAAAAGCACCTGAAAAGCACTTCAAAAGCGCTCAGGCCTTGTGCATACGATCAGTCCAAACTGATGAAAACGGACTGAAGGCTTAAGTCTGATGGTTTGATGGACTGATGGTCTGATGTGCCTACACACCATCAGTTCAAAATCCGATCGAGTCCAACGCGGTGACGTAAAACACGACGTGCTAAAAAAAACTAAATTCAATGCTTCCAAGCATGCGTCGACTTGATTCTGAGCATGCGCAGGTTTTGAACCGATGCTTTTGTGTACTAACCATCAGTTTTGACCGATCGTCATCAGTCCATCAGTCCGATTTTAAAGCAAGTTTTAAAACTTTGGTCTGAAGGACAAAAGTCTGATGGGCCATACACACGGTAGGTTTGGACTGATGAAACTGAACTTCAGTCCGTTTTCATCAGTTTGGACTGATCGTGTGTACAGGGCCTCAGTGTTTTTACTGGCAGTTTAGAAGCGCCTCAGTGTGAAAGTGGCCTAAAGGTTTGTCTAAAAGACCAATCTATACAACCTTAGGTGTACGTTTATAAATCAGTGAAAAATACTCACTGCACCATTCTCCGGCATTCGCAAAGGAGATCGTTCTCCTAAACATCATGAAATAAAATAGCAACTTAGACAAAAAATGTCATCAATGCAATGCTATCCAAAAACATTACAGCTATACTAAATCCATACATTCTAGTTGATTAACCTTAACACCAGTGCTGCATAATCCACTTCAGAATCATTTCAACATACTTTTTATAGTACATGTGAGACTACAGCCTCTTGCCACATGTTTATGTGCTATGCTACTTTATGCTTTAACCACCTCAGCCCCGGAAGAATTGGCTGCTCAATGACCAGGCCATTTTTTGCGATACGGCACTGCATCACTTTAACTGACAATTGTGCGGTTGTACCTAAACAAAACATCTCTTATTTGCCACAAATAGAGCTTTCTTTTGGTGGTATTTGAGAATCTCTTCGGTTTTTATTTTTTTGTGTTATAAACAAAAAAGAGCATCAAATTTGAAAAAACACAATATTTTGTACTTTTTGCTGTAATAAATAACCCCACTTTTTTTTTTTTAAAAAGCTAATTTGTTCCTCAGTTTAGGCCGATATGTATTCTTCTACATCTGTTTGATAATAAAAATTGCAAAAATAATATATTGATTGGTTTGCGCAAAAGTTATATCGTCTACAAAATAGGGGATAGGTTTATGTAATTTTTTTAATTTTTATTTTTTTACTAGTAATGGTGGCGATTGCGATTTTTTTCATGACTGCAATATTATGGCAGACATATTGACACATGTTTGGGACCATTGGCATTTATAAAGCGATCAGTGCTATAAAAATGCACTGATTACTGTGTAAATGTCACTGTCACATCTATTAATCACTAGCCAACCGCCCTATAGCATATTTACTGCTACAGGACAGCCGTACTGTGCAGAATCACACATATATATAAATATATATTGTGGCAGAGCGAGGCTCTGTCCCAATAAAAATGAAGATAGTGTTGAAATGGACACAGGATCTCCAACCCTGTGTCCAGATCTTACAGATAGCCTGCAGGGTGTGTGCCCAGGTGCAAACAGCTCATATATAATGAAGGGCTGGGGAGAGTCAGAAGGAGAGGAAGGTGGAGTGTGTGCAGCTGGCTGCTGGTTCAACACAGTGTGTGTGGAAAGCTGTCTGCCCTGGAAGACTATATCCCTGGTGTGGGGGGGACTTTGTGCCTGGCGGACTGGGAAGGCTGGTAGACCTGAGATGGCTAGCGAGTCCAAGGGGGCTGGAGGAAGTCCGAAAGTCTGGGAGACAGTAAGCTGGAGAATCCTGTTGAGGCCAGGATATAGCAGGTACTGCAAGGCTGAGTGAGCCTGGGAGCCAGGAGGCTTGGTATTTTGTTTCTATGAACATTACTGGAGAAGAACCCCTGCATGGGAATCCTGTGTGTGAACTGTTATTTTGTGCTTTTAAATAAAAATGGGCTGCCATGCCCTCAAACCTAACATCTGACTGCTGTGGACTCGCTGAAAAACGCATTTACCATTGAGTTCAACCCTCGATGTTTACTATATATATATATATATATATATATATATATATATATATATATATATATGTATATATATATATATATATATATATATATATATAAACACACACACACACAGGTAATAAAATCTATCACATCCCTTAGTAAAAGCACCGCACACAGTACACAATGTTAGGACCGTGGGACCGTCCACTTTCGGGTGCACCCTCTGGGTTGATCTGTGTATGAACCTTCGGCTAGCCGGACAATCAAGAATGACCAATATGCATATGGGTTAATATGATTGTGTATTGTAATCAGACATCGTTGACAATTTATAACCTTAAACCACAAAATTTCCCTAAACCTCCCAAAACCAGCCCCTAGCTTAACACCCTCCCAATACCCTTCTAACCAATGGAATATCAAGCTTATAAAAATTCCCCAGTTATAAATGTCATACAAAGTGTTACAAAGACATTTTACATTTGTGACACAAACAATAACTCCTTAAAGTGGAGTTCCACCCATAAATATAACATTACATCAGTAGTTTAAAAAACATGTCATTAGTCCTTTACGGAAAAAAAAGATTTTTAGATGCCTTCAAAGTGTTGTTGCTAGGCAGAATAGTTAATCTTCCCACTTCCTGCACCTAGGTGCTTAATGCACCGCACAGACTCCTGGGAATGTAGTGGGTGTAACTTGCCAGGAGTCTGTGCACTCCACAGTCTCAAAGAATCATGTGACTTGGACAGCACATGTGCTGAAACCTGATCTGACACTGCTTGTGCAGCACTGAGCATGTGCGAGATCTGCAAGGCTGAAATCCAGGAAGTCATACAGTCTGGCTTCATGATGCCCACACTTAAGATGGCCCCAGTCAATTTCTATTTTATAAAGTGTCTAAATGCTGTAACAACCTAACAAAACAGACCTTAGTTTACAGACTAACTTTACTAGAATACATTAAGCTTATGTATTACAGGGGTATTTATATTTAAAAAGTGAAATTGTGTCCGGAACTCCGCTTTAACATGACCACATCTACCACAGTTCTTGTTACTGCAGATGTCAGCAAATGTCACTCTTTTTATGTGGCCTAAACCTGGCAGGTGTTTGTACAATGTATCTTGATATAAATCTGTGGTTACATAACATCTGCAAACCTCTGCAAAAACATCTCTCTCTGTAAGATACTTTTAAAGACAGTAATTTTCCATATAGAGGAAACCTAACTATAACTATTGTTGCATGGAAACATTTGCACATATCTGTGTTAATACAAAGATAGACTATATATGTATATAGACAGTATGCTGTATCAATGTATATCAATGTATGTATTGCAGCTGATATATTAGATTATATATTAGCAATATGTATTGATATATTGGCTATATATTGGCAATTTCCTATCACACAAAAGCGCTGGCTAGGCACACACTTAACCCTTTGATCACCCTAGATGTTTTTAGCACTGATCACTAGGGATGAGCCGAACACCCCCTTTCGGTTCATAGCAGAACATGCAAACAGGCAAAAACAAAAAATTTGTTTGCACACGTGAACACCGTTAAAGTCTATGGGACACGTGTTTGGGGACCCGGGTCCTGCCCCAGGGGACATGTATCAATGCAAAAAAAGTTTTAAAAATTTATGTTTTTTTCAGGAGCAGTGATTTTACTAATGCATAAAGTGAAACAATAAAAGTTAAATATTACTTAAAATGTTGTGCCTGGGGGGTGTCTATAGTATTCCTGTAAAGTAGCGCATGTTTCCCATGTTTATAACAGTCTCTGCACAAAATGACATTTCTAAATGTCTAAATTCACAGCTATAATGAACCCCAAGTTGTTCACTGTTCAGCGAGCGGGCGAACAGCCAATGTTCCAGTCGAACATAAAGCTCATCCCTAATGATCACTGTATTAGTGTCACTGGTTCCCACAAAGTGTCAAAAGTGTCAGTTAGTGTATCATTGTCTGCCGCAATACGGCAGTCCTGCTATAAGTTGCTGATTACCACCATTACTAGTATAAAAATAAATAAATACAAATTCCAGTGTGTATATACCATAGTTTGTAGAAGCTATAACATTTGTGCAAACCAATCAATATATACTTATTGTTTTTTTTTTACCAAAAATATGTAACAGGGACGCATGCATGGCTCTTCAAGATGGTGGACAAAATGTGAGTGAGCTCCCATCCTGCTCTGCTCTCCGTGGCCCCTGTTCAGCAACATAAGCCTCATACAGATCATAGGGTGAGTGACATCAGACCCTAATTCTTCTGGGCACCCCATGGTGAAAATCAGCTACCAAAAGCCATACCCCCGGTCCCAAACCAAGCCACGGCCTGCTCAACCAATTTCTGACTAGGCCTGCATCCCGGTTCTCAATTTCTCAGGAAGACCTGGTCAAGCGTATCCACATTCTTATGGCTGAGTCCTCCTCCCAAACAGCCCTCCCTCTGCTGTGGGCCACCTCCTCCCAGTCATGTTAACCCCTGACATGCTGTATGAAAAGTTCCAGACAGGTTATTGCTAACCTGCAATATATCTCAGGAGGTTGGGAAGCTATCTCAGGAACTGCGGGGAGAGATAGACAAGATTGGGGAACGTACAGACATGCTGGAGACTAAGGTTGATGATATGATTGAGTATGTGCATGTTCTGGGAGAGGACAATTCCTCCCTCAAACATTCAGTGTCACAACTGCAATTACACAAGGAAGACCTGGAAAATAGACAATGTTGGCAAAACATACACATTTGTGGGGTGTCAGAAAATGTGCATGACAACAAGATACACTCATACCTCTTGGGTCTATTTAACCATCTGGCCCCTGATGTCACTGATATAGACTGGTGTTTGGGCAGGGCCGAGAGGTCCTTGGCCAGTAAGCCCCCTGCTGGAGCCAGACCAAGAGACATTGTGGAATGTTTCCATTACTATGATAGCCAGTGCCATATCACAAAAACTGGCCTGGTCATGATAGAGGGTAAATCTTCCAGAGGTAAAGTGGTTAAGCTTTTACATCAGAGCTGCAACTGCATGAAGTGAATGCCTGGATAAACCCAGTTAGAAGGTTGTCTCAAATTCTAAGTTAGTTTAACTTTTTTAAATGGTCAAGACAGGAAAGAGGGGCAACCACTCTGATTCATCCCTTGGGTTTTGCGCTGTCCACGGGGCTGTGGGAAACAGGTGTAGGTCCGCAGAATGTCCTGTGACCACCAGGAAGCAAACCAGCATGGAACACAGGTGGAAATGATGTCACAAGACAGATGAGATGGCTTGACTGGCAAGCAGGCTACACGCTCAGAACTCCAGCTCCTTCTACAGGTCTCCCCCTTTCTTGCCTTGACAACCTTGTATATCTTGTAAGTGATTTTATATTCCATGGTCAAATAAATACAATTTTAACCTCTACACTTAGGTGGCGCTTCCATTTCTCCCCCTCCTTAACCTTTTAAATTTAGTTGTTTGAAACATTAAAACAAAAATGAATGAAGCAATCAAATAAAAGTATTGGTAAGCTGAAATATACTGTAATAAATGCTTTTGAGTTTTAATACCATTTTAACACAACATGTTGGTTTGATCTCCACCTGTTCAGGCATTGTGGCTGCTTTATTAGACTCCTGTACTCAGAGTCCCCTTACAGCACATCTGTTTTATTTCTGTTTCAAAACTCATGAGTAAAATAACTAGTATTATTCTCTTGTACATAATACATGTGTAATACATGTGTACATAATACACATCTGTAATCTAGATTTGGGGGCCACTATTGGGCCTTTTAAAGCACATTTCACATTATATTCATAGCCTCCAAAAAACATTTAAGAATCTCACATGCGCTTGATCTCTACACACAGAAACTGTTACTGACTTAAGCTGGCCATACACTAGCAGAATTTAATATGAAAATGTTTGTTATGGAGTCACCTCTTTAACCACTTAAGGACAGCCTAACGCCGATATATGTTGGCAGAATGGCACGGCTGGGCACAATAACGTACCTTTACGTGATTGTTAAATGCCCAGCGATGGGTCGCGGGCGCACGTCCTCGGCCCGATCTGAAGCACCGTGACCGCGGCCATGGGACCCGCGGACCCGATCGTCACCGGAGTCCCACGATCGGTCCCCGGAGCTGAAGAATGGGGAGAGGTGTGTGTAAACACACCTTTCCCCGTTCTTCACAGTGGCGCTGTCATTGATCGTTTGATCCCTGATATAGGGAAAGGCAATCAATGACGTCACACATCCAACCCTGCCCCCCTACAGTTAGAAACACATATGAGGTCACACTTAACCCCTTCAGCGCCCCCTAGTGGTTAACTCCCAAACTGCAATTGTAATTTTCACAGTAAACAATGCATTTTTATAGCATTTTTTGCTGTGAAAATGACAATGGTCCCAAAAATGTGTCAAAATTGTCTGATGTGTCCGCCATAATGTCGCAGTCATGAAAAATATCGCTGATCGCCGCCATTAGTAGTAAAAAAAAAAACAATCGATAAACGCTTATTGTGATTTTTTTTACCAAAAATAGGTAGAAGAATATGTATCGGCCTAAACTGAGGAAAATGTTTTATATATTTTTGGGGGATATTTATTATAGCAAAATGTTAAAAATATTGAATTTTTTTCAAAATCGTCGCTCTATTTTTGTTTATAGCGCAAAAAATAAAAACCGCAAAGGTGATCAAATACCACCAAAAGAAAGCTCTATTTGTGGGGAAAAAAGGACGCCATGTCACACGACCACGCAATTTTCAGTTAAAGCGACACAGTGCCGAAACGCAAAAAGGGGCCTGGTCATTTACCTGCATTTTGGTCCGGGTCTTAAGTGGTTAATGTGTCTAGAATTACCTTTATATAGCCGATCTGGGCAAAGGTTTAACAGGAATAAATTAGTTGGCTCAATAATGGCATGAAAGTATTTTCTAAAAATGTTCTTATGAAAATGTATGTATGACCCTTCATATGAAATTCTACCAATGTATGTCCAGCTTAAAGCCGGGGTTCACCCTAAAAGAAATTCTAACATTGCATGGAGCCGACCTATGAGACCGACAGTATGCTGTTGTTATTTTTTTTTTGCATACATACCATTTTAGGGCTATTTTCACCCCCGGCTTCCCCGCGGGAGTGGGCGTTCCTAATCACACGCTGTGACTGACGTGCTTCCGACCGGCGCATACTGCGCGTCACGAGTTGCCAAAAGAAGCCGAACGTCGGTGCGGCTCTATACGGAGCCTGCGCACCGACGTTCGGCTTCTTTCGGCAACTCGTGACACGCAGTATGCGCCGGTCGGAAGCACGTCCATCACAGCCTGTGATTAGGAACGCCCACTCCCGCGGGAAAGCCGGGGGTGAAATTAGCCCTAAAATGGTATGTACGCAAGAAAAAAAAAAAACAACAGCATACTGTCGGTCTCATAGGTCGGCTCCATGCAATGTTAGAATTTTTTTTAGGGTGAACCCCCGCTTTAAGATGAGCAACCAAACCAAACAAACCCAAATGGCCAGCAATGAAGGATTACAATTTGTCTGTTGAGACTTTATGATCTATCAGCAGTTGATTTAGGTTTTATACATCTTTAGTGGAATTTTGCTTTCTATAAACAATTGTTTTACACAAGCATTTTTTTTTATAAGGTCATGTATTCTTTAAGATTTTGGTTTTAATGTGCAGCTTTTTCAGAGGTTTAAAACAATTCAGTTCAGTAGCTGTAAAATAATTTTCCACAGTATCAGTAAAATATCTTGCCTTAATTCCGTACCTGTCAGAAAAAAATGTCTTTCATGATATATCCTTTGCTTGAAGGTCCTTTTAATGTATGGCATGATGACTATTAGGTTTAATAAAAATGTTAAAGCTCTATGACATACTTCAAAACAATTAAGATTTAGAATACCTTGATTTATGTGATCTACACCAAGAAATCATTAATGCGGCTATAGTGCTAGCATATGCAAGCTTTATTTTTATTCCTCTCCCATTGTATTTTTAGCCAGCCAACTTATATCCTAGTTATATAAATGATGTCCCCCAAGTACTGTCTATCATTCTCTTGCTGGATTTGAAGAGCAAGAGGTAATTATCTGGCTTTTAATGTGTAGCTACAATTTTACCTCTTCAATCTTAGTGTCCTCTAGGTGACTATTGTCCTGACTTAAGGACGTGAGTGATTAAAGGAGAATACTGATCGAATGTAATTTCTCCTCATTTATAATATAATTTTAAAGAAACACATTCTGCCTGTAAACAGACATTTGCAGTGACATCTATGTGTCTATTTGTCAAGGGGTAACAGCGCCTTGAAGATAAATGGGCAGGTTATGGTGCCACAGGTGACAAAGAGGATAAGCATTGGTCATGTGTAGGGATAAACTCAAGATTTGGGTCAAATACAAATACTGAATCTTTGGTATAGATAATGACTAACGGCAGCCTTTATTTCAGTTTTCTCCATCCCTTCCCCCCTCCTTTATTTGTATTTACTTTAGCTGTATAGGTATATCACTGATCATCTTGGTGACCTCCCAGTCCTACAGTTTGTACCCAATTGGGTTAGGCTGGCCTAGGTCGCCGAGTACCGTATTATTTTTCTGTTAAATGTTTGCCTGTACAAGGTGATTATACTACTTAAGTTGTATATTGAATGCAACTACCTCAAGTGTTGTAAATTGATAAACCCAATAAAAATGTATTAATAAAAAAAAGATTTGGGTCAAATACAAGTTCAAACCAAACTTAGGCTGTGTCGTGGACCTTTTCTGCCACATTCACACTGTTATTTGTTATTGCTATATGAATCTTTTGTTACATTTTTGAGAGACTGTTTTCTTGGATTTGCCCAAAGAATATTCTTAGTTGTTAATTCTGAACAATACATTAACATTGAAAGAGCTGATCACATTGGCCTCCGGAGATGGGCTGTCTGGTTACCTGGGCTGTGATGTTTTAATTAACATGCTAATTATATAGTTGTCTGCTAAAGGGGTTGGGGGAGGGGAGTGTGGTGTATCCATGAGTCAGCCCTTCCTCATTATCTAACCCATTGTGTTAAAAGTGTATAAAAAGTCTGTATTCTGCCCAATAAACCTTGCTAGATGCTACAAGCTATTTCCGGCTAGACTTGTATTTAATGCAGCTGTAATAATATATCTCTCTGATGGCCAGACTGGAGGGAGCGGTATTACTGACAGAAGCACTCAGCAGAGTGTGGGACAGGATCCGTCACAATTAGTGGCAAGCTGTGGGATGCTTCCTCTTGCCTAGGCACACCCAAACCACCACCACCCTATGCACCTAACAGCAGATGGAAAATCACTATGCCAGACTCAAGCGCAGCACCTTGAAGGATCTCTTGGAAGCCTGTGGAAAAGTCTCCAGCAACAAATACAAAACGACTCTCATTACCGAACTAATGGAGATTGACCAGGCCAGCAACCCACCAGCAGATACCTCAGAGGCAACAGAGTTCCAGTGTGATGTCCAGTGGTACCTGGCCTTGTATGGTACTCACCCCCTGCAAGAGGTGTCCCAGCTGCGAATGGCTGAACTCCAGCGGGACCAAGCAGCGTCAGTTATGTCCAACTGGGAAGCTCCAGCGGCCTGCAAAAAGCTACTCTATGCCGCCTTCTGCATGTTTCAAGATGGTGAAGATGAGATGGATGTTTACCTGCAAATGTTTGAGCGGCAATGCAGGCTCCAAGATGTCAATACAGCAGATTGGGTCATGCTCCTGGTCAGCTGGCTTATAGAAAGGGCTGCAGAGGCATAAAGGGTAAAAGAAAGACTATTGGCTCGCTTTGGCATTACTCCAGAGGCACACGTTTGAGGTTTCACAACCTCCGCCGAAAGGAGAGACAGCCTTACACAGAATGGGCTCATCAAATGACCTGTGCAGCGGAGAGTTGGATGACCAGGCGCCAAGCTGTTACCATGGCAGATGCGCTCCAGCTAATCCTCTTGGAAAATATCTACGATCATATGCCACGTGAAGTTATAAACTGGGTACACTTTAAATCCATTCAGTGATCAGCATACAATATTTAATTTTCAGTAGTGTCCCTTAACATGCGATACTTATCCCTTCTGTACAATGGTTTTGCACAGTGCAACTCCGATCCTCCTCTTCTCGGGCCCCCCGCTGGCACATCTACCTTTTTGCCCCTGTTGAGTGCCCAATAGCAAACATCTTGCTATGTGGGCACTTGTGCATGCTTGCTCCAAAGCCCTGCTCTGTATGTCCATTGGGGCCAAGCTTGACTTGGCCCCACCCCCACTCCCTCCTTACTGCTTGAGATTGGCAGCAGCAGGAGCCAATGGTTCCTGCTGGTGTGCCTGGGCCAATGAGGATGGAGAGAGCAGAGAGAGCCTCTGCTCTCATGCACATCACTGGATTGAGATCCAGCTAAGATAAATATAAGGGGGGCTGGTCCGGGGGTTACAGAGAATGCATTAAGGTAAAAAAATGTCTGCCTTGAAAACCACTTTAAATATCTGCTAACGGTCATTTTACTTCTTAACAATAAAAATATCCCTTCAAAACAAAAGGAGAGACAATAATTCCTGTAAATGTGTTTTCTTTTGAAATCCAGTCAACATGCTTGTTTTCTTAATGCATTTTCACAAAAGGTCTAGAAATAAAATTACTTAATTTGATTAATTAAAATTGTACTAGCAGCTATAGGAAGCAAATATAACTAATAAGGGTGACATATTTTGATAGGTTTGGGAAACATGTTTATAGTGACATAATTAAAGTAATTAGATGTAAAGCAAGGTTGTTTCATAAAGCTAACTCTGGGGAAAATATGATTGACATATCTATTATTTGCTTTCAAGTACTTATGTAGACATAGTATATTTCTGCATAAATGTTTTTTCATACAAGGAAACATGGTTAGCATGCATATAATTTCTTCATTAAACAGTGTCAAAATACTTATGAAGTAATTGACCTGCATTTTGGAAATCAAATCCATTCATTAAAAATACAGCATGAATTATGATGGGATACATGGAGTTTAAACTTTGACATACTAAGTTCAAGTAATACATAGATGTCCTTCAAATAACTTAAGGTTTTACTCTATAAATGTCATTTTTGTTCTAAGTCAACAAGAACTGAGCAGAAAAAAAGAGGTTAATGCATTTAGCCAGGTCTGCTTGTCATATTCAATCATTTGAAGAACAGACTAACAAAACTATTGTGTGTATTTATGAATATTCAAAAATGGCTTGCAAAGCAAAATAGATGCTGACACAACAAACTGTGTTCAAAGAAATGTTTTAATGCTTGTCAATTTAGCATTGAAATGTAGTACATAGTCTTACAACAACTCCGGGAGACTTGGCGCAAGCACTAAGGACCGATTTAAGAAAAAAATATTGCTTTAGTTATTAGAACATGTCGTATCCTTTAATAGTTAGGTTTATTGACAGCAAATGCAAATTGTCAAATTTCTGTCTTTTAGTACAAATATGCTTGAAGAGACTTTCCTCTAACACCATGAAAGCAGAAGGTCCCTTTGTTCTGGCACATAAGTTAAATAACAAAGGAAATTGTCCTCAGACCCCAAGGGAACAGATGTAATGCTGTCAGAAGGTTCTAAGCAGCACTAAAATCAGTGGACTTCTAAGGCTGCCTGGCATTTTAAAACTAGAGCTGCTCTATTAAAAATTGAAACAAAAAATGACAGGCATTCACTAATTAGCTACCCGTGTTAGCTGTCACAAATTTTCTATTGCATCTTTACACTTGTTTTAGATGACTTTACTATTGCCACACACAAATTCTGTAGACATTAGGTTGGGTTAGGCCTCGTACACACGACCGAGGAACTCGACGGGCGAAACACATAGTTTTGCTTGTCGAGTTCCTTGTTAGGCTGTCAAGGAACTCGACAAGGCAAGTTTCTACATTCCCATCGAGGAAAAAGAAGACATGCTCTCTTTTTGGCTCAACGGGATCCTCAACAGTTTCCTCGTCGAAAAATGTACACACGACCGGTTTCCTCTGCAAAAAAAAAAACCCAGCAAGTTTCTTGCTGGTTTTTGCCGAGGCCTCAGTTTAAGGAACAGGTTTCTTCTGTAAAGATAACCAATGTTATAACCAATATTTAAATTTTTTTTTTTCTGCTGGCTGACAAATATCAACCCAATGCATATTTTAAATGTTGTCTTACTGAAAATTAAAGTGGTTGTAAAGTCTGTAGGTTTTTGACCTTGATGCACTCTCCTCATTAAGGTTTAAAAACCTTCGCTGTGCAGCTCTCATCCCCCCTATATTTACCTGAGCCTGATCTCGATCCAGCGGTGTGCACAAAATCAGCGGCTATCTCAGTTCTCTCCCTCCTCATTGGCTCAAACACATCAATGAAAGACATTGGCTCTTGCTGATGTCAATCACAAGCAGCGAGGAGGGAGCGGAGCCAGGCCCCTAATGTCAACGGACACGCAGAGCTGTCTCAAGAGCCAGCCCATACAAATGCCTGAATAGCAAGCGGATTGCTATAGTCGACATTCAGCAGGGTGGAAGAGCCAGAAGCGCTGGCAGAGGGATCCGAAAAGAAAAGGTTTAGGGCTGCTCTGTGCAAAACCATTGCACAGAGCAAGTAAGTATGACATGTTTGTTACTTAAGAAAATTTTAAAAAATTATGCATTTACAATCAGGATACTATTTTTCTAGTAGTATTACGCAGTCAAGTGGAAATACATCATCATATACAGACTCCTAAATATAAAAAAACAAACATTTAGAAGTAAAGAACACTTTTTACAGTATTGTTTTTGGAAAATTATTAATTTTGTATGTTTTTCCTCTTAAAATGGTTTTTGCTGTCTATAATCTCATCAAGTCTTCCAAACCACCTCTAGACTACTAGACTCTTGCTGCATACACACGATCAGGCTTTTGCCCGGCCAAATCACATTGGAATTCCGACGGAATTCCATCAGAGAAAAATAGAACATGTTCTATATCTAAACTCTGATGGAATTCATCGGAATTTCCGATGGAATTCATCGGAATTTCCGATGAAAAAACTGATGGGGCTACACACGATCGGAATTTCCGATTGAAAAAGTCAGTCAGACTTTTTCCATCAGAAATTCCGATTGTGTGTACACAGCATTAGTGTTATTCAACCAATAGATCTTATTACATTCATTGAATACCATTTCTTAAGCAAATATTCAAAGAAAATAGCAATTCAAAGAAGGCATGTCTATCTCATAAAGCATATATACAATTTTAAAGCTAAACTCCATGCATATATTAATGATACAAGATAATGCAGCTATGTAATCATTATTACATCCATAAATGTATTTTTTAAGTGCAAGAAAGTACCTGAATTTGACTTGGTATCTATCCATTGCAGTCTACAACAGGGCTTAGAGAGGGAAGCAGAGAAACAGCACAATGAGACAGTTTGGTTGCAATACAAGGATCATGCCGATAGAAGGAGAGAACAGGGTGATAGAGAGATGAGCCCTTCAGTGTTATGCTGCTCCTTATTCTGTCCAGTCACAGGGTGAGGAGCAGTGTAACTGAAAGGGAACCTTCAGCTTAGAATGATCTTTGTAAATCTGTGTAAATCTTAGGACTGGATGGACAAACATATAAATCCTTTGTCTGGAGTTTAGCTTTAAAAGTGTATTTCAAATAAAGAAAGCATTAATTTAGAAACCGAACTCAAATGTCTCAAACTCTTGAATCAACACATTGCCTCTAGTTACCTTACTAAGCAGATATGAAACAACTAATTAGAAATGAATGTCCTATATGACTGTATATGACTACAGAAGCCCACTCAAGCCCAAAAACTGTAATTTGGCTAACCAACTGGAATGATTTCTGATGAGCTTAACTCAACTCTGTCCTTTGTATCTCCTTAACCAATTGCAACATTTCAGCCCACACTTTTTTTTTCTCAATAAAGGTTTATTTTGTAAATGTGACGGTACAGTAAAGTTGACATTCTTCATTTATAACAGATATAAAATATTTATAAACAGTGTTTATAAACAATGGTATGAAAAATAATGGTTGTTGCACATTTCTATTGCCTTGTACTTGTGTTTGCTCCTTAGCAATTTTCTCAACAAAAAAACTGCCCACAATTTTTTTTTAAACCAGCTCTCTTTTTTCTTGTCGTGTTTCCCATCAGTTTTTTTCTCGTCGTGAAAAACGGTCATATTTATGCTTTTCCGAGGGGAAAAAAAATGTGCATGCTAAGAATCAAGTATGCAGACCAAAAGAACCCTTTATAGTCCTGTCGTACGTGTTGTACTTCACTGCGCTTTGGTGGGACGTTTTTTTTGCATGAACGTGTGTATGCAAGTCAGGCTGGAGAGGAATCACGAAAGAAAAAATTGAGTTTTTTTTTCCTGCCGAGAAAAATGGTCGTGTGTACGAGGCATATGGGATATAACATCAGAAAGGATTACAGAAGAAAGAAAACAAAACAATTAAATTATGGTTAGAGTATAAATAAATAACTTGTAGCTTTCCAAGGGTCATATAATTGTGAAATGTGGGTTGGGTAATGTTTATGGTAATTTGAAAGGTAATGGAGTTAATAATTTTGGTAGTGGTGATAATGGCATACAGGAGAAGAAAGGATATCTTTAACAAAAATATTTCTGATGAAATTATTATATTGTAGTCAGTCTGTTGTTTGATGATCTAGTACATATTGCTATGCCTCCATTAAATTCTTGAAAGAATCTGAGAGGGTGAATAAGTTCCAGAGCCTCCAAGTTCTGTTAAATTGCGTTGTGTTTTTTCTCTTAATGGCAATTGTTTCTTCCATCTGGTAAATGGAATTGACTTTTAAAAGCCAATCCTTTATAGATGGCATGTCTCTTTTTTTCCATAGCGGTGGTATTAGCACTTTACTGTAGCTGCATTTGTAGTTTCTGTAGGAGAATTTGTTCTAGCTCATTATGAAATTGTTACCTTAGAACGAGGCGTTGGTAACTCACCTGGTCCACGCCGAGGTAGCTGACATGTTGCCTCGGCGTATCTTCCGAGTATCGCAGGTCCAGCACTGTAAGTGGCTGGAGCCGCAATGTCGTCACTCCCGCGCATGTACATGGGAGACTTCTTTCCGGCAAGGTCCGGCGTCTGCTGGGCTTTCAGCCAAAAATCCCCTGTGCACATGTGCTGCTGTAGTCAGCGGCTCATTGCGAGGGGAATATCTCCTAAACCATACAGGTTTAGGAGATCTTTTTACCTACAGTTAAGCCTTATTATAGGCTTACCTGTACATAAAAGTAAAAAAAAAAAATAGTATAGAACCACTTTAATCTGATTCCAAAATGCATCCCACGCTTTTTATATAAAAAAAATAGAAAGCAGTGCAGCGCAAACCAAATATAAACAATTGGTGTATATATGTAAAAATTAATTAATTGATTAATTAATAAAGTTCAGAAAAGAAGAAAATATATCCAGTGATCCAGTTCCTAGGAATCTTCACCACGTGACATAAAGCACACCATAAATTAAAATGTGATCCCTCCACCGATTTAGTTGGGTACTCTCACCTCAGCATAAGACCACTGCGTTACCAGATGGTCAAATAAGCTTATGTTTATCATCCAAGAAAAACAAGCAGGCAGCACAGTGATGGTATGTCTTCCAATGGAACAGCCAAAAAAACAGGGGGCAGAATGAGATTCCAGATCCTCAGTATAACAGCCACAATAATGGACCGGAAACATGCAGGGAGAAAGGAACACTTTCTAAGAGCCTCCGCTGAGTAAAATGACTTTTATTTCAGTACAAAATAGTAGCAGGCTACTCACATTTAGCCGATTCACAACACGCATGGGAGAGCAAACACAGGCATCATAACTTCATTCGAATGTATGGGATGAGAACGAGCGACATGTTAAGGACTCCTGACCCCCAGGCGCGTTGCGTTAATCACTTCCTCAGCAGTCCACCCTGCTGAGGAAGTTATAGTCCGCCCTGCTGAGGAAGTGATTAACGCAACGCTCAATATTTCAATATTTCATTTTTTTTTATAAATATGTACAATTGTGAATACAACTATTGTTTTACTCTCAATATCCTGTATATTTTGGAATACTATTAGTGCCTTAAAAGTCCACCCAGGGGAACCCCCTTTTTTTATTTTTTTTACTTTTGCTTTTTAACCACTTGACCACTGGGCATTTAAGCTCCCTTCCTAACCAGAACAATTTTCAGCTTTCGGTGCTCTCACATTTCGAATGACAATTCCTTAGTCATGCAACATGGTACCCATATGACATTTTTGTCCTTTTTTTCACATAAATAGAGATTTCTTTTGGTGGTATTTAATCACTGCAGGGTTTTTTATTGTTTTGCTCTATAAATGAAAAAAGATGGAAAATTGTCATAAAAGAAATGCACTTTTCTTTGTTTCTGTTAATTATTTTTTTGCAAATTAGTAATTTTTCTTCATATATTTTGGCCATAATTTATACTGATACATATCTTTGGTAAACACAAGCTATGGTGCCAATCACTGAAAATTGATCACACCTGAAGTACTGACAGTCATTTCTTGAGACCCTAACAAGCCAGGACAACACAAGCCAGGACTTTTTGTAGGTAGACATTGCTATGTTTTTTAGTAAGAGACATGGTGAGTTTTTTAAAATTTTCCCACAATTTTTTGCAAAATCAAGATTTTTTTTCACAAAATTGTCATATTAGCAGGTTATTTCTTACACACAGCATATGCATACCACAAATTACACCCCAAAACAAATTCTGCTATTCCTCCTGAATATGGCGATACTACATGTGTGAGACTTTTACACAGTGTGGCCACATACAGAGGCCCAACATGCAGCGAGCACCATCAGGCGTTCCAGGAGCATAAATTACACATCTAATTTCCTGAGTACATGTAGATTAATGGGGAAATCACTTCCCTCTTATTATAAGAAACCGGCTGGAGAAGCTTGACACAGCCTGTGACTGGTAGAAATCTGCCCACACGTTATTGTCAGAAAATAATAAGATTTGATTTAAAATATATATTTATATGACAATTTAAAACAGTTTATTGATATCAATTTTTTATTTCTACTCTGTATTCCAAAGGCTGTTTTTTTTTGTTATTATGTGACCAGAAGCAGAGGACTAGAAGCTCCCCTGTGTATGTTTCCCTGCAGACAGGCTGGGAAAGATCTGGGTCATGTGACAGATGAATATTGATTAGGAATTTGTTAAAAAAAATTACAGTTCCATCATCCAAATACAGAAATTTAAGGGATAATGTCAATTAAACAGTGTGTATTTAGTATCACTTTAGGGGTCCCAACAAGAGCCTGCACCTATCAGATCCTAATGTGTATAGTCTCAAAAGGGAACTCAAAATTTTACTTGCCCCTCTTGTTGGTAAGATCACTTCATCACTGCACCTTAAATAATTATATTGAGTTGTACAGGTCCCGTAAATCGCACTTTTTTTTTCTCTCATCACATTTCTATATTAAAAGTTATTTTGTCATCAATGAGGCACTATAGCATGTGTTTTGTGGTATTGTCCAATGACTGAAGGATGAACCACACCCTGTTAAATTCCACCTTGTTAATATTCCAAAATTGCATTTGTTTTGCTCTTGAGGGAAACACACACATTGGTTAATAAACCTAATAATCAGTTAAAACAATTGATTACCTTGGCACACAATACTGCATGATGCAAACAAACCACCCACTTTGGGGAAAATAAATATAAATTCAAATAATAAAACAACCTGATAAAATATTGCAACCATAGATCATTGTATTGGCCCCAGGTTAATATATTTACCACACATATGAGGTTATATACAGTACTCTTATGAAGCATATACTATTTGTGCATATACCTTAGCTTTTTGAGTATAATGCATTAGACCAATTTTCTGGCTAATTAGTTTAGCCTAATCAACATTACCAAAAAGTATATAATTCATTATGCTTCTTCTCTCCCATTATCCTCCCCATCACCCTAGTTAATTCAGATTACATTTATTGCTTAACCACCTCTGTGAGGATTCTATTTACACCTTGGTATTATATGTATGATCACATCGTTTTAATGAAAAAAATAGCTTCTTTAAGAGATGCATATTGCCACTGAACTTTTATTTATGCATACATTTATTAGGGTAATTCTCTGGTCAGTTTATTATCTTTGGCACTCCTGCCTTGCAACGTGATTATCATTTTCATTTGTAAATTGTTGAGATGCTTTTTGGACAACTTAGTAGCCTTTTATGCCTCTATTTTGCTTGTTGACCTATTGGACATTAATGTGGCCTCCCAAAAAGAAGAAAAGTGTTTTATATAATTTATTTATATATATATATATATATATATATATATATATATATATATATATATATATATATATATATATATATATATATATATATATATATAATTTGATTAAAATGTTATCTTTTTTATGTTTGCTAGTGGGAGTTTTTTCCTGGTGTCCTCTGTGCTCCTCAAACTTCAGTGAAGGCTTTTCACGTTGATACCCACACCTACTCAAATATTTCATTTGGATTTTGTAAGTTTATGTGCTGTATATTTTGTTGCATTACATATATTTTTTTAACCACTTCAGCTATGATTAAACACTAGAAATAGTGTGAAACGCGTAAGCTTTCCAGTTTGCTGTGGCTTGTAGTACTGTTTTATTTTATTTTACAAATAAAGGCAATGATTGTTTGGAGTGCGGCTGTCCAGAAAGATATTTATTTTACTGCCTTGCTATATGCATTGCCTGCACTTGTGGTTTCTGTAAAGTGGATAATTATCAAGACAATTCCTGCCTGGAGCGTCTACTCCCCCTCAACCAAATGTTGTCAATGAAATGATATATTGCTCAAAACATGCCATGGGCATATGTGAAATTACACCCCAAGATACATTCTGCTGCGTCTCCTGAGTATGGGGATACCACATGTGTGAGACTTTTTGGCAGTTTAGCTGCGTACAGGACCCTGAAAAACCAAGCACTGCCTTCAGGCTTTCTAAGAACATAACATTTTTATTCCACTCCTCACTACCTATGACAGTCTTGGAGACCATGAAATGCCCAGATAGCATAAACCCCCCCAAATGACCTCACTTCAGAAAGTAGACAACCCAAGCTATTTGCTGAAAGGCATGTTAAGGCCAATGGAATATTTTATATTTTTCCACAAATTTTGGGAAAATTACAATCATTTTATTTTTATTTTTTAACAAAGTTGTCACTAAATGATATAATGCGCAAACATGCCATGGGCATATGTGAAATTACACCCCAAAATACATTCTGCTGCTTCTCCTGAGTATGGGGATACTGTGGGACTTTTTGGCAGTCTAGTTGCGTACAGGACCCAAAAACCAAGCATCGCCTTCAGGCTTTCTAAGGGCGTAAACTTTTTATTTCACTCCTCACTACCTATCACAGCTCCGGAGGCCATGAAATACCAAAATAGCACAACCCCCTCCCCCAAATGATCCCATTTCGGGGGGTTTTGAACTGTCCTGGTATTTTATGCACAACATTGTAAGCTTTATGCCACACATCACCTATTCTTCTAGCCACTTGAAGACAAAGCCCTTTCTGACACTTTTTGTTTACATGAAAAAAAAATTGCTAGAAAATTACTTTGAACCCCCAAACATTTAATATTTTTTTTTTAAAGCAAAGGCCCTACAGATTAAAATAGTGAGTGTTGAATTTTTATTTCACACAGTATTTACGCAGCAATTTTTTGGAAAAAAAAAACACTTTTGTGTAAAGTGCTATAGGCATTCAACTGCCAACATGTAACCCTCATGAGCCCCATTTATCCATATAGCCAACAAAAATTATCAGGGAAAGGCAAAGGGCCACAAAGGGGAGCTGGTATGCTCACATATCTCTCCAAGATTATGCAATGCTGAGTTTCTGGCTGCAGATGCACTGAAACAAACAAAATGAGAAGAGCTTAGTGATTTTGCACATTATATTATTTAAGGCACTTTTATCATTCTTGTTGCACTTTGTACAGGAGTGCTATTACCACATTAAGATATTTTTTTTATAGCATCATAAGGGAATACTGGTGTGGCAGCAGATGGAGTAGGGGATTTTTTTGTTTCACTGGTAGTTTAGTCACGTTTTTTTCTCTAAGCACAGGTGTTTTCGCTTATAATTACTAAGTTGGCCTAGTTTGCATTATACAAGAGTAAAAATTCAAGTGTAAAAGCTTGAATGAAGAGCTATTGAAGCAGGTACTATATATGCTTTATGCAGTCACAACCACAACGTATACATCCTAAATGAATTGGTATTGACATAACTTTGTTTTTTATGTTTTATTGTAAAAAAAATGTGCCTACCTCTGCTATATGGCATATGTTTATGAATTCCTAGGTCCAACGGTTGGAGTACTCATACCATGCTTTTTCCAGATTTACAAAATATGTATATTAGATTTTAAGTGTTGTTCTTTGTCCACTTTTTATTTCTAATTTATTATATGTAGCTATATAGTTTATGTTCAGTTTACTGGCTTATTCAGATGGGCAAATAGGCTGTTGTGTTCACTACAGTGTATATGAATGGAACAGGATCTATGAATGGAGGATGAGCAGATGATTGAAAGCCCCCCCTCCCTCATTCATAGATAACCTTACATTCAGGGAAACTTCTATGAATGGAGGAGCTGGATGGAAGGGGCAAGAACAGTCAGCACTCTTGATGAGTGCACAAATTACAGCTTTCTCAATTCTTTTAACCTCCTTATGCTGATTTTTGTGTTCATTTTGAACTACACCTAGGCTTTAATCCCTTGTATAAGCAATTACATGCAAATGGGAAGAGAGGGTTATAGGGTACAAATCTGGCAGTACAGTTGCTGGTACATGCATGCGGCTGGTGTCTCCACCAGCAAGAATTGCAGATTCACCTGTCTGAATGAAGACTACTTGTAGATTCTAGCAATGCATACAAATTGTCATATACAGTAGGGGTCTAATTATCTTAGTTTGTTTTTGTTTTTTGGTAAAGGGAAGCATGGTGCTATTCATAAGCCTTGAGGAGAATGAATGAATGAGTGACTTCTATAACGCTACACATGCAAACTGAATCCCCTCTAGGCGCTTTCCGCAGCCAGTGTCTTCCTGGCTGGTGTGGTCACTTACCCCATAGGATCTTGACACACTTGGGACACACAGTCTTACACACATATATACATATATACTGGGTCAATTTGGACAGGATCTAATTAACCTACCAGCACGTCTTTGGAGTGTGGGAGGAAACCGGAGTACAAGGAGGAAACCCACGCAGACACAGGGAGAACCTTCAAACTCCAGGCAGATGGTGTCATGGTCAGGATACGAACCAGCGACCCTTTTTCTGCTAGGTGAAAGTGCTATCCACTACACCACTGTGCTGCCCTACAGGTGTAAGTGGATGCACATTCATTTACATCCATCTCCAGTTTGTTATACCACTTCACAAATGCATTTCTGGAAATATGGTAAACTTGAATTCACTTTAAAAAAAAGGGCTTTGTATATTTAGGTTCACCTTTGCAATGGAAAGTACATGAAGGGTGGTAGAAATTACTGTACTGTGGCAATGTGCCAAAATATTTTTTTTTCATAAAGATGTTGTATTGTATTTGCCAAGGTAAGTAGAGATCATGGAATTCTTACTTCACAAGTGCACATTCCATCTTGGGCTGCTTTCACTTGCATTCTTATCCTCTATGGGCCAGATTCAGGTAGAATCGCGGCGGCGTAACGTATCGTAGATACGTTACACCGCCGCAATTTTTCATCGCAAGTGCCTGATTCACCAAGCACTTGCGTGAAAAATTACGCCGGCGGCCTCCGGTGTAAGCCCGCGTAATTTAAAGGGGCGTGTGCCATTTAAATTAGGCGTGCTCCCGCTCATGCTCCGTTTCGAAATTCCCTCCGTGCTTTGCACGAACAGACGTAATTTTTTCGATTGGCGACGTGCGTAGCGTACTTCCGTATTCCCGGACATCTTGCGCAAAGGACGTGAAATTTTAAAATTCGATGCGGGAATGACGGCCATACTTTATACAGCACATACGTGTGCTGTGTAAAGTTAAGGCACCAAAAACGACGACTAACTTTGCGACGGGAAACTAGACTAGCGGCGACGTATCGAACGCGAAAATCCATCGTGGATCGCCGTAACTCCTAATTTGCATACCCGACGCTAGTTTACGACGCAAACTTCCCCCAGCGGCGGCCGCGGTACTGCATCCTAAGATCCGACAGTGTAAAACAATTACACCTGTCGGATCTTAGGGATATCTATGCGTAACTGATTCTATGAATCAGTCGCATAGATACTCTGAGAGATACGACGGAGTATCTGAGATACTTCGTCGTATCTCCGCTGTGAATCTGGCCCTATGTACCTGCTTTTCTAGTAGATTTCCACATGAAGTGATCTGCAATTACCCACTGTGTTTCCCTGGTTTGGCTTCAGAACTCCAAAATTTTCAACCCTAGAGTTTTTTTTTCAGAATTATCTGTGCAAAATTATCAAGATAGTCAATAAACTGTCCAGTTTGTTGTAGCATATATTATTCTGTTTGTATGACACATTTTCACACTGTACATGCTCGCATGTTCTTTCAAAGAAAATAAAAAAGGGACGCTATATCAACATATAATTGTAATCATAGCATATTTTCCTGCCATTACCAGGCACAAAATGGAATGTACAGGCTAGATCACAGTAATTGCAAGCAAAAACTGCTGCCAGGCTGATCCTAAGTAGGAAAATGTCAATGCAATCCCAGCCCCAGTCCACAAAACCAGTCACAACTAGTTTTACTAGAGGGTTATTCTTGTGCTAATTGTGTATGAATATCTACAGTGAAATAGTAAGAATGCTGTTTGGGAAAAGCAGAAACTGAAGGCTTTCTTTTTATGCTATCCTAACCAACTGTACCATCAGCAATGACAGGCTTACCAGGAATAATCTTCCTGTTGCCTGCACCCAAAAACGATTTTCACTGAAGTGTGTTTATCATAGGGAGGAGACAGTGTACATATTCCTACATCTAAGCCTATTTGTGACCAAGGTCATGCCACACTGTTGGAGAAATCATCTTTCTGTTGATTATAGATGGTGTATGAAAGCTACTTGGCAATCAATTGAAAATCTATAATTCCATACACACAGCTATTATTCACTGCATAAATACGTGTACAATAATACATGTTGTAATTGCCCACTTCTGTACAATTAGAGTATGCTGATCAGTATGCTGAGCCAGCCAATTGTTCACAATAGTAAACACAATTGTACATGATAAAATGTATTGAAATCAAATACAAAAAGGTTACAGTGATTTTTGGGCTGGCAAAATATCAACATGTAAAACATGATAGAGATACATACATCAACGCTGTTGTACAACATAACTAGCTGTTGGTTTAGTTGTATGTTTTTTTTTTTTTTTATTGTAGCCCCTATGCAAAGATGGTTGGTATTATTATGCTATTTACTAATTTTCTGTTATGATGGCTTTTCAGGTATACTCTATTTGTTTGTAGGGTTTTTGTATTTGTTTTGGTGTACCTTGTTTAACCACTTCACCTCCACAAGATTTACCTCCCTTCATGACCAGGCCATTCTGTGTGGCACGGCAATGCCCTACTTTGACTGACAATTGAACGGTCATGCAATGCTGTACCTGAATAAAATGTATGTCCTTTTTTTTCCCACACTTAAAGCTTTCTCTTTTGGTAGTTTTTTTATTTTTTGCGCTATAAACAAAAAAAGACTAATAAGTTTAAAAATAACAATAAAAAATATATATATATTTTAACTTTCTGATATAAAACTAATTTTATATTAAATATAGGCCAGTATGCATTTACACGCACATTAACTTTCATGGCATCCCAGTCTTATGTAAAAGAAAGAAAAATCTGCGCTAAACCCTATAAAACGAAATAAATAAATGAACAAGTGAACAAATGTGTTACAAATTAATGATGATCAAGATGGTGTAAATAAACCAAACATAAATGAAGTGGTGCAGCAACTAAAAAACCTTAAATATTCAGTTTATAAAAGTGTAAAACAAAAATAGTGCGCTACCACATAAATGAGTGAAAAACCTTAAATGAGAGAATAGCTAGAAAAATAGATACAATGTCCTAAACAAGCAATTAGGGATCCAAAAAATGATCGGAGTAGCTTCACGATTCTCAGTACCCTCTTTTGGTATTTAAATAGTGTGGTGCTTGGCGTCTGTATATGATCTCCTTTCCCTGAAGAATCCTTATGTGAGGAAATGCATTGGGTGGAGTCACTATCCTAGACGCTATCATATTTGTGCTGTGGTTGTGCTTTTTTGATTTTTTTTAGCTTGATGTTATGTTCTGATTTGGAGTAATAAGTCTTTTAAACAAACTGCATCATGAAGCCTTTCTCTTTCTGCCCCTATTAACAATACCGGTATGGTGAGCAAGTTTGGATATCCATTTGATGTAAAATCCATTGAAAAAGGAGTTTTGCATAGCTCGGACAGGATATCTACACCTTCATTGGAAACTTCAGATGCTGATCCCTATCTGGCTGATGGTGTTCTGACATGCCTATTTTATCTCTATTACCTGAGGTCCAACAGATTTGGTAAGCGGCAGTGATTGCCTTTTTTCTTTGATGAACAGAAAATCTTACCTGCAGACAAGTTGTCATTCTGTTGTAATTGTGGATACCGAGAATTGTGAAACTACTCCGATAATTTTTTGGATCCCTAATTGCTTGTTTAGGAAATTGTATCTATTTTTCTAGATATTCTCTCAGTCTTATGCTCTGTACACACGATCGGTTTGTCTGATAAAAACAAACCGATCGTGTGTGGGCCCCATCATTTTTTTTCCCATCGGTGAAAAAACTTAGAACCTGTTTTAAAATTATCTGATGGTTAAAAAAACTAAAGAAAAAAACGATCGTCTGTGGGCAAGTCCATCGGTTAAAAATCCACTCATGCTCAGAATCAAGTCGACGCATGCTCGGAAGCATTGAACTTAATTTTTCTCAGCACGTCGTAGTGTTTTACATCATCGCGTTCTGACACAAACAGATTTTTAACTGATGGTGTGTAAGTAAGACTGATGAAAGTCAGCTTAATCGGATATCTGATGAAAAAATCCATCGGTCCATTTTCATCAGATGAACCGATCGTGTGTATGTGGCATAAGTCTATAGGGTTCAATATTGAGTTGGCCCACCCTTTGCAGCTATAACAGCTTCAACTCTTCTGATAAGGCTGTCCACAAGGTTTAGGAGTGTGTCTATGGGAATATTTTACCATTCTTCCAGAAGCACATTTGTGAGGTCAGGCCCTGATGTGGACGATAAGGCACAGTCTCCACTCTAATTCATCGCAAAGTGGCCTATCGGGTTAAGGTCAGGACTCTGTGCAGGCCAGTCAAGTTCCTCCACCCCAAACATGCTCATCTATGTCTTTATGGACCTTGCTTTGTGCAATGGTCCAAATCATTTGGTGCAGGGGGGATTATGGTGTGGGGTTGTTTTTCAGGGGCTGGGCTTTTGCCACTTGGTTCTAGTCAAGGAAACTCTTAAGGCATACACATTCCAAGACATTTTGGGCTATTATCTGCTCCCAACTTTGTGGGAACAGTTTGGGGGTGGCCCCTTCCTGTTCCATCATGACTACACAAAAGTGCACAAAGCAATGTCCATAAAGACATGCATGAGCAAGTTTTGAGTGGAGGAAATTGACTGGCCCACAGAGAATCCTGACGTCAACTTGATAGAAAACCTTTGAGATTAATTTAGAGTAGAGAATGTGAGGCCTTCTAGTCCACATTAGTGCCTAAACCTTGTGGACAACCTTCCCAGAAAAGTTGAAGCTTTTATAGCTGCAAAGGGTGAAACAACTCATAATTGAACCCTATGGACTAATACTGGGATGCCATTAAAGATCCTGCGCATGTAATAGGTAGGGATGAGGTTCAGGTTATTTTATACCATGGTTTTAAGAGAATCCTGTGGGTTTGGTATTTGTGATCCTAGAATATTTCTTTGTAGATTTTGCCCAAACAAGTTTTTTTTTTTAACCACAATGCACTGCATTGCCTTGGAACAGCAGGCTTAAAAGGACACGTGGGGAAAGGGAGGGCATAAGGAATTCTGAAAACTTAGAAGCCGTTAGAATCAGTTAAGAAACTGTACTTTAGTTTTGAATCATAGCTCTTTGAGTTATTAACATTTTCTGCTTCCTTGCATTATTATTATTATTATTTTTGCTTTTCATTGTATTTTGTGGTTGAAGTTAGGCCAGTACAGGCAGCCCCCGACTTACAAACACCCGACTAACGAATGGCTCCTACTTACGAACGGGCCTCAATGCCGGCTGCTTGTGCTTGTGCAGGACGATGGTCCTGGATACCTCCAAGCAGCTCTTGCCATATTTCACACATTCCACACTGCAGTACTTCATGTACTGCATGGCCAGAAGAGCCCCAGAAGTGCCTGGCACATGCCACATCCCTGCATAGGCAGAAGCCGGAACATCCCAAATCCCTGCACAGGAGGAAGTTACACTTACAAGCAGTGTTCTGACTTACGAACAGATTCCACTTACAAAAAAACGTACAGTCCCTACTGCGTTTGTAAGCATAGCACACTTTATTTTGCTGCTAGGTTTCCCTTTAAATAAAAAATGGGCTTACTGTGTGTTTCAGGGTAGTATTTTAGAATTTTCTTTTACTTAAAGGGGAGGTTCACCCTAAAAATGACTTTCTCTTATTACACTGGCCCCCCACATTACAATACAATTATGCCTGTTAGTTTTTTTTGATGCTGTACATACATTGGTACAGCTAATTCACCTGTGGCTTCCGGGTTGTGAGTCCCGCGGGAGTGGGCGTTCCTAACATGCTGGTGATTGACAAAAAACAAGCTCCCCCCGTCGCGTAAGCCGCGTCATGATTGGCGAAAGGAGCCTAACGGCGAGTCGGCGCTATACTGCGCCTGCGCACCACCGTTCGGCTCCTTTCGGCAATCGTGACACGGCTTATGCGATGGGGGGAGCTCGTTTTTTGTCAAAACGTCAATCACCAGCATGTTAGGAACGCCCACTCCCGCGGGACTCGCAACCCGGAATCCACGGGTGAATTAGCTGTACCAAGGTATGTACAGCATAAAAAAAAAACTAACAGGCATAATTGTATTGTAATGTGGGGGGCCAGTGTAATAAGAGAAAGTCGTTTTTAGGGTGAACCTCCCCTTTAATGTTATTTTTTTAAGTTTATACGGATTTATTTTAAGTTTCGGACCTTTAAAGCAGAGAACTCACTTTTGTAACGATCATCTGCTCTTTATGCTGCCTTTTGTTCACTGCACAATGTTCCATCATTTGAAAAACTAAGTTCCAAAACAGTGTGTGCCTAAACCACCTAACATTTTATCACTCATATTTTATGAACCCCCTATCCACAAATAAAAGTTAGGCCACATACACACGATCGGTTAAACCGATGAGAACGGTCTGATGGACAGTTTTCATCGGTCCAAACCGATCGTGTGTGGGCCCCATCGGTTATTTATTCATAGGCTAAAAAAAATCAATCTTGTTTTAAATTTAACCGATGGATACCTAACTGATAGAAAAAAAAACGGTCGTTTGTAAGCACCTCAATTGGTTAAAAATCCACGCATGCTCAGAATCAAGTCGACGCATGCTTGGAAGCATTGAACTTCGTTTTTTTCAGCACATCGTTGTGTTTTACGTCACCGGGTTCTGACACGATCGTTTTTTTAACCGATGGTGTGTAGGCACGACTGACCATCAGTCAGCTTCATCGGTTAACCAATGAAAACGGTCCATCAGACCGCTTTAATCGGATGGACCGATCGTGTGTACAGGGCTTTAGACATACGCCAGTTGGGCTTAATATTCTTAGTAAAATTGTCATGCTGCTACTATATGCTCTGCAGGACCCTAATTATTTGTAAAGTCCCAACCTGTTCTAGTTGTCTCTAGTACGTTGTTGCTTGTAAGTTGGGCCTTGTTCTGCTATTTACTTTATTTTCTGCTGCTTAACAATTTGACACTTATGTCATCACTGTTCTTTTAATTCTTGTAGCTCGTACCCTTTTTCTCTAGTACTATTTTGGTCAATTCTACCTCATTAAAAATGTCCTGCAGCTGGTAAATCTTATTGAGAGCCTGAGAGAAATTGACCAGTGGCAGTACAGTTTACATCAGTGGGAACCAGGACATGTACAGCGAGCTACTAGACAATTTCTCTCTGGCAGTCAGAGCAGGTCTATTATTATTTGATGAAAAAATAAGCAGCAGATGTTGCTCTAAAGCAATCTGAAAACAAAAAGAATGGAGGGAGGAGAGTAAAGGTTAATTAGCAAAAAATCTAGGGGTTTAATATGAAAACTTTTATTTAGGAAAACAAAAATGGGAACATTTCACCAGCAGAATTGCTTGTGACATAACAAAAAGGTCAAATAACATTGACCTACATATTTAAGCATACATTACAATATACTATACCATATACAATACTAGTAGAAAAGCACCTAGTAAATTATTAAATGAATGTGGGTCAGATTTGATAAAAAATATGCAGGTCAAATGAATATCAATCAAACCAATAATATGTCAAAGCAAAGTAGATAAAAGGTTTCCTAACTGGGTGTTGGAGGGAGGACAACATGACAGAGAAAGCTCTTCATCATCTACCAAAAAAAAACTTTAGTGAACTGACTCTTTAGCCCCAAAAAATAATAAAAACAGGCTAAATTAAAAAGTAAGCAGGCTAAAAGTATGGGGCCAGATTCACGTAGCCCGGGCGCAGCGTAACGTAACCGATTTAGGTTACACCGCCGCAAATTTTCTGTCTAAGTGCCCGATCCACAAAGCACTTACCTGGAAATTTGCGGCAGTGTATCCTAAATCCGTTCGGCTCAAGGCGGGCCAATTCAAATGGGGCGGGTACAATTTAAATTAGGCGCGCTCCCATACTGCGCATGCTTCCGACGCAAATTTCCCGACGTGATTTGCACAAAATTACGACGCGCCGACGTTTTGTGAATCGCGACGTGAAAAAAATACTTGCGCCGGGAAAAAAAAAAAATTCAAAAAAATTCAAAAGCGACGCGGGAAAGACGGTATACTTTTACATGGTGTAGTAATTTTACACTTTGTAAAAGGTGCCCTATCTTTGCGACGGAAAACTAACACTTGCGGCGACGTAACGACGGGAAAAAGTTTTGTGGATCACCGTAACTGCTAATTTGCATACCCGACGCTGGTTTACGACACAAACTCCCCCCAGCGGCCGCCGCGGTACTGCATCCTAAGATCCGACAGTGTAAAACTATTACACCTGTCGGATCTTAGGGATATCTATGTGTAACTGATTCTATGAATCAGTCGCATAGATAGAAACAGGGATACGACGGCGTATCAGCAGATACTCCGTTGTATCCCTTTTGTGAATCTGGCCCATGGTTCTTAAGCATTTGAAAAACAGCTAAGTGTTGTAGGAAATATCTAAATGTCCATGTTCATGGAAGAATTATAATTGTTTAGGAAAAAAATCTTTGTTGCATATTGAATATTAATATAAAAGGTTATAATCTATTACTTTATTTTAGACACATATTTCTGCAATGAAATATTATATAATTGATTTACCTCTTCCCCACACTCAGAAAATGGACATCACACTGCTGGTTGTTGTTCAGTGTGTCCGAGGAATAGGTATGTGCTATAAATCATCTGTTGTATCCCACTGTTATACATTGATGTCTTATTTTACAGTTTCCTGCTGTAAACTGTACAAGAGAGAAAAACCTGCACAGAATTATAACAGATGAGAAATAACAGATTGTCTAGTTGTTATTGCAATAGAGAGATGATATCCTATGATGAAAATCTGTAACATGAGTGTGGGTGTTTACACGGTGCAAGTGTCATGGTTTCATCTAAACATGTTCATTTTCTCTCCATCACCAGTTTAGGAAGGAATGCATTTGATTTATGTAAAAAATAATGTATTTCCAAATCATACTGTTATTAATACATAGATTATAAATAGACTATTCTAGATACGTGCTATGTAAGATTTAGGGTTTAAAGAAGGGATATTAAGTGAGGCTGATCTACTAAAGAAGTTGAGAATCTTAACTCAATTAATTTACTGGAATTATCCAGTCGCATGAAAAGCAAATTCTATTTTAGTTATTACATCAACACATGATTGGGTATTTAGAGTGATCATAGCTAATAATTATTGAACAAACATTCCCCTTGTCAACGTATTTTATTGAGTGAATATGATAATCAGGTACAAATATTTGTTATACACGTTGTAATAAGTTATCCAACTTACAACAGGTTTGAAAAAAAAAAAACTTCATGGTCCACTATATATGCACCGATAAGTAAATTATATAAACTCAACAGAAAATAGAAAAGTAAATAAATCATTACATCAAGATATTTATGACTGTAGTTGGAAACACTATTTATCATATAAATTGTTTTACTCGGACCTGGAATATTGAAGTATAATTATGTAAAGCAGTACTTTATTAATGTTTAAATACAATTAGTTATAAAATAAAAAAATAAAAAAAATAAAAGGATAGACAAAAAAACAAAAAAAATAATGGATAGGATAGTAGGAAAATAGAGAAGGAAGTGTAGAAGTCCACTGAGATGGTTCGAGTAAGTTGGCCTACAGTCTGAGGGTTTGAACAGAACATTATAATGTTCACGATAATGAGTAGAGTAACACCCAAGTGCTAAAAATTTGGTTTTGTAAGTCCTTCATTACCGAATGAATCTTTCAGCTACCATGGCATAAGAATTGAGTTGTCGCGGAATGATGGAAGGTGATAATTAATCCAAGGGTTCCAGATATTTTCAAAGACTGGAATTTGATCCCTTTCTATAGCTAGCATTTTGGCGTGAGACATGAAGTCATTTACTCTACTTATGGTCTCGGATATCTGGTTATCAGGTTAGGGGTCCTCCATGCCCTTGCTATTGTTTGCTTAGCTGCCGTAAGAAGTTGAGTGAGAAGTTTGAATTGCTTATGTGTAATGAGATCCGGTTTTAGGTTGAGCAAGGCTGTGGCTGGGTCTGGTTGCACAGTGAGACCAAATATTCTGGAAGCAGTTTCAAATACCTTTTCCCAATATATTTGTACTAACGGGCAGGACCACCAAATATGTAAGTGGGTGCCTGGATCAGAACAGCCCCGGAAGCATTGGGCTGTTTGGTTTGGCGCAAATTTGGCCAACCCGGAGGGAACGAGGTACCAACAAGTTAAAACTTTGTAGTTGGTTTCTACCGCCAGGATATTTGGTGAGGAGGATTTTGTTGCAGACTAGAATTTGGGTGTGACCCATGCTGGGTAGAAAGCAGGGTTTTGAGAAATGACAAAAGAGGGTTGTGAGAAGATTGTAGCTGATGCTTAAATCTAAGTTTGTCCCATAAAGATAAAACATATTTAGTGATGGGGTTACGTAGGGTTTTGCGTTCCCTGGAGAGGAGCCATAACAGATTGGAAATAGAAAGAGGGTCACATTATGCGGCTTCTATTATTACCCATAGGGGTATTTCATATGTAGCGTGATATTTAGAGAGTCTGGCAATGTGTGCAGCTCTATAATAGTTAGCAAAATTTGGAAATCCAAGACCTCCTCTGAGATTTGGTAAATGCAGCGTATATAATGATACACAGGGTTTAATGAAGCCACAGACATATGTTAATGTTCTTCTATGGAGTAATCTAATGCCGCGTACACACGATCGGTCAAACCGATGAGAACGGTCTGATGGACCATTTTCATCAGTTAACCGATGAATTTGACTGATGGTCAGTCGTACCTACACACCATCGGTTAAAAAACGATCGTGTCAGAACACGGTGACGTAAAACACGACAATGTGCTGAAAAAAAACGAAGTCCAATGCTTCCAAGCATGCGTCGACTTGATTCTGAGCATGCATGGATTTTTAACCGATGGACGTGCCTACAAACGATCGGTTTTGTTCTATCGGTTGCTTTTTTTAACCTATGGATAAATAACCGATGGGGCCCACACACGATCGGTTTGGTCCGATGAAAACGGTCCAGCAAACCGTTCTCATCGGTTTGACCGATCATGTGTACACGGAATTAGGCAGTAAGATGGAATAGGGATTGGAAAAACTCTAAATAAATAGGTTTTGGGAGAATTGTCATTCTGATTGCATTAATTTTACCTATCCATGAGATCGGGAGATGTGTCCATTGTTGTAAAAAGTTTTGTAATTTGTTTGAGGAATGGGGGATAGTTTGCTACAAAAAGATCTGAATATGAGGCTGTTAGGTGAACCCCTAAATAGGGGATTGACCTCTCAGTCCATAGAAAAGGGGGTGCATTTTTGGCTGAGTCTGATTCTACTTTGGAGAGGGATATATCTAGGGCTCTGGATTTTTTGGGATTTATTGTAAGTCCCGAAATCATCGCAAATTTGTCTAGAATAGACAGGAGGTTAGGTCCAGAAACTTGTGGGGATGACAGAAATAGGAGTATGTCATCCGCAAATAATATAATATACATAATTTATGATGGTATCCAGCAGTTTCAATACCTGTGATTGTCGGGTCTGTGCGGATTCGTTGGGCTAAAGGTTCTACTAGGAGGGCAAAAAGGAGGGGGAGAGTGGGCATCCCTGGCAAGTTCCTCTTTCTATATTAAATGGATTAGATTTATAGCCTGCATATTTAATGTATGCAGTTGGTTTGTTATAAATCGCTTTGATCCATGTTAAGAAGTGGGGGCCAAAACCCCATCTTTGCAATGTGTAGTGAAGGTTAGGCCATGATATGGAGTTGAAAGCCTTTTTTATATCAAGGGATAGGAAACAAGAGGGTTTTAGCTATTTGAGCTACAGTAGGTGACAGTAGGTAGGTGACCGCGATATTGTGTTTCTAGCACAACGGCATTGCGCTGATTCTTGGTGACAGAATGCCGACATCTCGCACTCGCTGGAATAGGAAAAGCACATTCCAGCGAGCGCAACATAGAAGCGACGGGGATCCGACTTGGATTCCCGCCAATTCTAGCCGCAGAGTTTGGTATGAATCATGAGGGGGAACTCCACGCCAAGTTTTAAATAAAAAAAACGGCATGGGTTTCCCCCTCAGGAGCATACCAGGTCCTGAGGTTCCCCCACAATCCGTACCAGACCCGTATCCGAGCACGCCGCCTGGCCAGTCAGGAAAAAAGTGGGGACTAGCAAACGCCCCCCCTGAGCCGTACCAGGCCACCTGCCATCAACATGGGGGGGTGGGTGCTCTGGAGCAGGGGGCGTCCTGATGTTTTTTTGGCATAGGGGTTCTCCTTACAATCCACACCAGATCTAAGGGTCTGGTATGCTCCTGAGGGGGAACCCATTCCATTTTTTTTATTTAAAACTTGGAGTGGAGTTCCCCCTCATGATTCATACCAAACAGCGTGGCTAGAATTGGCGGGAATCCAAGTCGTTGTTTCACCTATTATTTATTTTCTCCTCCACTGGCTGTGTTACAGCCTTTTACCTTCCTTGTCCCTTCACGGCAGACACCTCCCCCTTATTTTCATGACAATTGATTATAGCCGCGAGTAGTTTTAAATTACTTTTTTTCCTTTAGAAATGTCATTTTGTGCAGAGACTGTTATAAACACAGGAAACATGTGCTACTTTACAGGCATAATATAGACACCCCCCAGGTATGAAATTTTAAAGAATATTTCACTTTTATTGTTTGACTTTAAGCATTATTAAAATCACTGCTCCTGAAAAAACTGCCATTTTGAAAATGTTTTTTTTTGCATTGATACATGTTCCCTGGGGCACTTTGTGGCACTTTGTGGCTTTTCAAATTTGCCACGAACACCCCAAATTGTTAGCTGTTCAGCGAGTGGGCGACCAGCCAATGTTCGAGTCGAATTCATGTTCGACTCAAACATAAAGCTCATTCCTAGTTGTCACAATCATTAACTCCCCAATCCAGATGTTTAACCTCTTCCTTACCAGGCCATTATAAAATGACGCCAGCAGGAACCCTCCCTCATATGACATCCTTTCTTCCCAGCAATCTAGGGTGCACGCGCCCGCGGCACCGCCCGTGATCCGGCGCGGGCACCCGCGATTGGCGGTGATCACGGCAGGAGTGTGGATCTGTGTGTGTAAACACACAGATCCACCTCCTGTCAGAGGTAAGGAGACCAATGCTGTGTTCCCAGTACAGAGGAACACACATCGGTCTCCTCCCCTTGTTAGTCCCCTCCCCCCTACAGTTAGAACACAATTTAGGGAACATATTAAACCCTTCAGTGCCCCCTAGTGTTAACCCCTTCCCTGCCAGTCACATTTACACAGTAAGCAGAGCAGATTTTTTTTAGCACTAATCCCTGTATAAATCTGAATGGTCCCAAAAACGTGTCAAACGTGTCCGATGTGTCCGCCGCAATGTCACGGTCACAATAAAAATCGCAGATCGCCACCATTACTCGTAAAAAAAAATATGAAATAAAAATGCCAGAAACCTATCCCTTATTTTTACCAAAAATATGTAGAAGAATACGTATTGGTCTAAACTGAGGGGAAAAAAAAGTTTTTTAAAAAAAAATTGTGGTATTTATTAAATCAAAAATGTAAAAATATTGTGTTTTTTTTTAAATTGTCGCTCTTCTTTTGTTTATAGCGCAAAAAATAAAAACCGCAGAGATGATAAAATACCACCAAACAAAAGCTCTATTTGTGGGGGGAAAAAACATAAAGATTTCATTTGGGTACAGTGTTGCATGACCGCGCAATTGTCATTCAAAGTGCTGAAAACTAAAAATTGGTCTGGGCAGAAAGGGGGTGGAAATGCGCTGTATGGAAGGGGTTAAGGTCAGTTTTGATTTAGTCCATAAAGAGGCTAATCAAATGATTATTCCTCAAGGAAGGCATCCTCATAGATTTTATTGTCAAATCAGCCTATTTTTAGCAAGGTAGTATCCCTGTCCTCATCAGATGTCAAGATAAATTGTCTCTTTATCTTGTTCTATGGAAAGCAGTCTGGACACATTCTTCCTTATTCACCATAGATGAGAATAATATACCCATTTGCAGTAATTTGATGTTCCTATCTGTAAGAAGAAACACTGATAAGTTAATTACTTTTTGATCCTGGCTCCTGTTAACTATTGTTTTTTTTCTGCCTCCTTTCTCAACCCTTTCTTTCTACGATCTTCTTCTCTCTGACATTTCCACCCCTTCTTCTCATTATCTTTTTTTTTTTTTTTCAAATCCTGTAAATCCTCCTGTGTTTTTTCTCCCTGTTTTTCTGTATCTAAAAAAAGAGACAGATTTTCATTGGGTTTCACTGTCACTATCACTCAACAAATGTTCTCCTATGGACTGTAACTACGATTTAGAACCTCTTTGCTTATATAAGCCTCTACCCCATACGGATAGTAAGGTAGAAAAACTCGCCCAATTCCTAGTCCTTAACCTCCCTGGCAGTATGGTTATATCAGATGTTTGATGCTGAAAGCAGTACAATGTTTTGCATGGAAATTTTACGTTTTATAGTGTAGGCCTGTAATTCTTAGTAATAACACACTTAAATCTGTCCAAACAAGAGTCTAGAAGACATCTCGGGTATGATAAAGTTTGACACACAAAATCATAAATTATAATATAACAAATAACTATAAATAATTATAACAAATAATAATATAAATTATTCAATAATGTAATTAAATCAAAAACACTGACATTTGCTCAGTTGCAGAATTGTGACTGTCATTACTTTCAGTGTTTGATGACGAATTTCTCCGCAAATCACTATTGCTGAATTCTGCAAGTGATTCTAATTTGTTATCTGTTTTCTAGCTGGTCTAAAACCACTTTTGATGTAAAGGGACAGTTTTTGGTTGCTATGGACAATCTCCAGTTTCCAGGTAGAAAGAACAGTTTTTAGAATATACAACTGCATGCAGGGCACTGGACAAACCACTAGGGACAAAAGGGATGTGAAATAATTTGATAAAGTAATGTAATCTGTAAGATTACAGTGTACCATAATGTATTGTGTGTTTTCAATTTTTTGAATTTGGCACTGTGCTCCGTCCCCGTGCATCGCAACGCTCGCAGGGAACGGAGCTCGGTACTGTGAATCTAGCATAGACACGGCTCGCACATACAGCGGGGAGACATTGCAGGATCCTGGGGACAAGGTAAGTAACCTTGCCTGGATCCTGCAATGCAATCCCAAGTGTGGCTCAGGGTTACCACTTTTGGTACTGAAGATTCACCCCAAGCCACACTCGGGAATACCGCTAAGGAGGTTAAGTTCTCTTCTAAATTTTAACTGCTTGGGTGCTTTTAGTTTTTTTGTACCTTGTCCATTTCAATTTTAATGATCTTGCTGTACATAGTATTCATTCATCTTATATGCAGCAAGGCCTTTAGAGCTGAATTGGGGTGACCAATTCCTGAAGCTGAAATGTATTTTCCTTCACTCGTAATTTCATGACCTCTGTCTTCTGTTCAGTGCATCATTTTTTCCACTTTGTCAGAAAATGGTCATTATGTAAGTGCTTAGCTGGCACAGCCTTATTCCTTAGCCCCTGTGGGATGATTCCCTGTGAAAAATAGGTTTCAGGAAGGACACATCCCATTTATGGTTGAGATGTTTGAGATTGTAAACGATCACCTTGTAAAACAACTCATTCAGTTTAAAATAGAAATAAAGGGCAAAATCATTTTATATAGATATATATATAAAAAAGGAGCACACTGAGCTTATATATAAAGAAAAAACTCAGGCACAGGCAAAAAAATGTGAAAGTGCTAAACTGTGCTAATCTGACAGCTGTTGCAATCACTGAATGTGTGTGTTTCTCACATATAGTAACAAATATATAAACTGTAACTCCCAGTATATCTTCATGCATTTGCTTTGCACATCCTGCAGGCTAACACTACTCTATAAGGCCAGGTTCACACCTATGCGAATTGAGTGCGGCTTAAACCGCATCCAATTCACAGAACATTTTAAAATACATTGTTTTCAATGAGGCTGGTTCACATATGCCGCCAAACCGTGTGCGTCTTTTAGGCATTGCAGTGCGGCTCAGGTGCGAATTCAAGCCCATTATCTTCTACGCAGCTGATTCGCAGATGTGTTCAGTTCTCTTCAGGAATTTCTCTCATTCAGCTCAATACACTTCTCCCCCACTCTCCTCTCACCCGTAACTTCTTCCAGGTCTCCAAATTCGCATCTAAAATGTTGCTAATCTGCTGAACACTTCTCTTATCTCTCTGCAGAGATAAGAGAGCTGAAATTCGCACCGCACTAGTGTGATTCCGGCCTAAATGTTTTGCATCACTGTTTTTATTGAGTTAAAGACTATTTTGTCTTTTATATCTGTTAGGAGACTCTGCAATATACAGTACAACATGCTCTATGGAATAGGGCTTCAAACTATGGCCCTTCAGTTGTTCAGGAACTACAATTCCAATCATGCCTAGTCATGTCTGTGAATATCAGGCCCCGTACACACGTCCGAGGAACTCGTTGGGCAAAACTCATCGTTTTGCTCGTCGAGTTCTGTGTGAAGCCGCCGAGGATCTTGGCGAGCCAACTTTCCTCAATGACCAACAAGGAAATAGAGAACATGTTCTCTATTTGGCTCGACGAGGAACTCGTCGGCTTCCTCGGCCGAAAGTGTACACACGGCCGGGTTTCTTGGCAGAATTCAGCTCCGATCGAGTTTCTGGCTGAATTCTGCCGAGAAACTCAGTCGTGTGTACGGGGCCTCAGAGTTTTACAATGCCTGAGACAACCTGTGGAAATATTTTTCTATACAGCATGTGGAAATACATGGACCACAAGTTCAGCACTACTTGGTCTACCCTGAGACATATTTATTCTCTACAAGCATTGAAAACAGGTTTCCTGATCCCTTTTCAGGTTTTCACCAAACCTTATAAATGTGAGTTCAACGCTTTGCACATTCGTCATCTATCTTGTTATCTCATTTTATAAACAATCCAAATTTCTACACATATGGAGTACTCCTTTTTTTTTGTTGTTTTTATTCTTTTTTTTTCTACGTTTTTTAACTTTTCTAACACTTTGTGACTGTATATAAAAGGTCTGTTTTAAAAAAAATGTTTGCTGTACATTTGAATTAATATTTCTATACTGATGTTCAAAGCAGCGTTTATTAAATTAGGAGAGATAAACACTACTGCAGTGAGTTTTGGATTCTAATTATGTGCCTCGCATATGGAGCAATGTCTCTTAAAATGACAGGACCCAAATTTTATCATTGATGTGTTTGTGATTGGTCACCCCATGACTGTGTAGTAAATCTTGCCTAGTTTGTCCAAGTGTAAAGTATGCATGCAAATGTGATTTATGATCTATAAACAATGAGGTTAATGTATTTGTTTCTATGTGATGAAAGTGCAATAAATATTTCTCCCTAAAACACCACCACCCCTATCAAAAACTCCTGAAACTATTTAACTAATATAATTGATAGCACTGACAATTAAGGGGGATTAGAGCATGTGCTGGAGAATTACACAGGCATGCTTATACGTTAGACACCAGTGTATGTTAAAAAAAAATGTAATGTAAAATGTGTTTACTAAAGCTTACTGAAATGCTAAAGATTGCCTACAATGTGTTATAAAGCCAGTTTTATTTATCTGTGGCTTTGCTGACATTTTGATAATTATTCTCTTCTTTGGTCCCAGTGTGAGAACAGTGTTTCAGGATTAAAACATTTAAAAACCTTGATAAAGAGTATAAATTAAAAAAACAAAAAACAATATTAACCTAATGGTATCTCTTTGAAGGTAAACTTTTTAATTTCTTAATTCTGACATTTTCTTTTAGACAAGTGCCCAAGGGTTGTTATGAATATAGATTGGTCTAACAAAAAAATGTATCTGTTTTTGTTCAATATATTAGAATAAATGGGCATAAAAAATGTATTTTATACTCCAAAATGTACTTTAAAGTTATAATAAATTAGATGGATTTCCTGTACAAGCTCAAGAATGTAAACGGGGTAAGATATTGAGTAAAGAGATAGGGGTTTGAGAAATTGGGAAAATAATTAAAGCAAACAAGGCTGAGAAGAGTGTGATAGTAGTGTTAGATAATGAGAAATCTCCTTTACAAGCTGTAAGTAATATTGTAGTTATAAGGATATGGTGGTTAGATGGGAATATATTTAAATCATTGAGTGCATTTCAACATTACCTGTATTCTCAGTTGTTGGTACTGTAAACATGTTTCTACTTCAAAGGTTTGGCCATTTTTTTTTCACATCTCACATGTGCTATAAACAGCTGCCCTCTTTGAATATTCCAATCAGGCTGTGCCCAATATACATTTGCGACGTACACTGACCAATTAGAGGGCATTATATTAGCCACCATAAAGAAAGGGGAGGGTGATATAATGAATTGATACCAAGCTGTGGGTACTCTTTTGACCTTGGAAACACAACACTCAGCATGACCAGACCTAAAGTTGAAAGGTAAACTAACTTCATACTTATATTGTACATTGTAAATATGGCTTTGTGTGTAATTTGTAAATATAATGTAAGCCAGGAGACTTATTCTATACACTGTGTTGTAAATAAAGTTTAGTGTGTAATTTGTATATATTATACAATCCTATCAATAAGTGTGTATTGTGGATGGGACTACCTCTTTTGTGTAAGAATCCTCAGATCTAGCTGTGTATATGTAAATGTCTCCATAGTGATTGAAGTGTATTCACATATACATGTAACCTAGTTAACAGCAACCATGAAGGGACGCAAATTTGGTGGTCTCTTTCAGCAATATTTTAAGTGGTTGCAATATTTACAAAGGTACACTAATGAAGGGTTTTCATTTTGAATGCTAAGAATTAACATTGAGTGCTCTATATGCTTTATATACAAATGGGCTATAACAGATTGCTGTGTGGTGCAGTTTGTAATCAATTGGGAGCCTATAGGTAATATATTAAGGGACACATAACTTTATTTGTACATTTCAAAAGCTAAATATAATATGGAATTTGTACATGCGGAGTCCAGATCCATGAGATGAAAAGAGCTGTTGCCCAATATTTCTATTTACATAGATACAGCCTATTTAAAAAAAATATATATAATTTCCAGTCTCTGATTGAGGGCATGAATGAAGATCAACAGTGGTTGATAGCGCAGCACAAAAGATGGACATTGAGCATGGACAATCTTTAAAAAAAATGTCATTTGTAGCTAATAATATTTGTAAACTCATGCCGGGAGTGCAGCAATGGAAATTACTAGGAGTTACCAACTCAAGTGACCAGATAAAAGTTTTACTTTTAACAGTTGAATTAGACACATGGTTTTCCCTACTAGATTGTATTAAAGAGGGAAGAGTGAATTACAAAGAAACTGTAAATAACAAGCAAAATCCCCCTTGTAAATGGACTTTAAAAGCACTTAAACTCATATAGTAAATATAATTTCAAATAGAAAAATCATTTAATGTACACATAATTAAAAATGGTAACATGGAATGTGCATAGCAACGAGTAAGTAAAAATATACCAACTGTGACATAATGATGGTACAGAAGAGAATCCTTAAACCAACACATTTTAGAGTTTGTTTTATCTCCTTCCCCAGGGTTGGGAGGATATCAACTCTAGTCACTTCAGTTGTGCATAAGCACACATTCCATGTGGATAAAAAGCAAAACACGCTGCCCCAGAGAACCCCTTCATCCTTTATCTCTGCCGAGCGCCTGGTGTGTTGCATTGTAGTTTAGAGTAAAACCAAAAAACACTTTGCAGATAAATCTAGGGGGTATCAAAAAAATGTCCCTAAATATGGGAAGAACTAGACTCACTGAGGCTTATAGATAGGATCCTTAAAATGGAGGCTAGATGGAATAAGGACCTGCCCCTGATAAATGGTGTTATCATGGTACAAACAAAGATGGTTTAGCATTAGGTCCTGGCCTTATGTAGGCATGCTGGATTTCTTTTCATGAGTTATATATTAAGGGACACATAACTTTAGTTGTACATTTCAAAAGCTAAATATAATATAGAATTTGTACATGAGGAGTCCAGATTCATGAGATGAAAAGAGCTGTTGCCCAATATTTCTATTTACAAAGATACAGTCTATTAAAAAAAAAAAAAAGTTTATTTCCTCTGATGAAGGGCATGTATGGAGATCAACAGGAGTTGATAATGCAGCACAAAAGGTGGATAGTGAGCACAGGCAGTCTTTACCACTTGCTGACCGGCTCACGTCAATATACGGCGGCAAAGCAGTTCGTTCTCACGAATCGCCATATGGGTACGTCTGTACCTTTAAGGGTTATAGCAGGCTGGCCACACAAGATAAGGAGGGATTTGTGCGTGTAAATGCACAAATCCCTGTTCTGTCAGAAGAGAAGAGACATAGGCCCGGATTCACGTAGCACTTACGCCGGCGTATCTCGAGATACGCTGCGTAAGTGTAAATGTGCGCCGTCGTATCTGTGCGCCGTGCCCACAGAACTAGATACGCCTGAAAATAGGCTTCCTACGACTGATGTAAGTTTCCTACGCCGTCGTATTGTGGGCGCATATTTACACCGGCGGCAAGGGGTGCTCCCATTGATTTACGATTCGAATATGCAAATGAGTGAGATACGCCGATTCACGAATGTACTTGCGCCCGGCGCATTAATATACGCGGTTTACGTAAGGCTTATGTCCGGCGTATTGTTATTCCCCATCTATGAGGCGCAACTCATGCAAAGGTATGGACCAGGGAACAGCTGTCGTATTTTAAGTAGTAGTACGTGAATATGGATGGGCGTAGGTTAGGTTCACGTCGTAGGCAGGGATTCGACGTATCTTAGGGAGTATTTTCGACATGATTCTGAGCATGCTCACTGGGATGCATCCACGGGACGGTGCATGCGCCGTTCGTTCGGCCCATCATTTTCATGGGGTCACGCTTCATTTAAATGGATCACGCCCACTTCCACCTACTTTAAATTAGGCTGGCTTACGCCTATGAATTTACGTTACAGTGGCGCAACATTGGGAGCAAGTGCTTTGTGAATACTGTGCTCGCCGCTCTGCGCTACGTCGGTGTAGCGTATATTCGATAAGCTACGCCGGTATAACTATGCGCCGCTGTATGTGAATCCGGGCCATAATGTTTGTTCCTACTAAGTAGGAACAACGATATGTCTCCACCTCCAATCAATCCTATCCCCTCACAGTTAGAACACACCTAGGGAACACACATTTAACCCCTTGATCGTCCCCTAGTGTTAACCCCTATCCTGCCAGTGACATTTACACAGTAATCAGTGCATTTTTATTGCAGTGATTGGTGTATACATGTCAATGGTCCCAAAAATGTGTCAAAGGTGTCTGATTTGTCCACCACAATGTCGCAGTACTGCTAAAAATCACAGATCACCGCCATTACTAGAAAAAAATGCCATAAAAATGCCATAAATCTTTGCCATAGTTTGTAGATGCTATACCTCTTGCGCAAACCAATCAAAATATGTAGAAGAGTATATATTGGCCTAAACTGAGGAAGAATTTTTTTTAAAACATTTTTGTGGATATTTATTATAGCAAAAAGAAAAAAAAATGTTTTTTTTTTTCAAATTCTTTTTTTGTTTATAGCGCAAAAAAAAACAACCAAAGAGGTGATCAAATACCACCAAAAGAAAGCTCTAATTTGTGGGGAAAAAAAGTACATTTGAGTACAGTGTCTCAGGACCACGCAATTGTCAGTTAAAGCAATGCAGCACCGTATAGCAAAAAATGGCCTGGTCATTAAGCAGCCAAATCTTCCGGTCTGTAAGTGGTTAAAAATGTTTTATTTGTAGCTAATAATATTGGCGAACTACTGCCAGGAGTGCACCTATAATTTCATGCAGACAATATCTTGCAACAGTGGAAATTACTAGGAGTTACAAACTGAAGTGACCAGATGAAAGTTTTACTAACAGTTGAATTATGCCGTTTACACGCGATCGGATTTCCGATGAAATAAAATCCACTGGAATTTTCCATCGGAAATGAGATGAAGCTGACTTTCATCAATCTTGCATACACACTATCCAACTAAATTCCGACTGCCCAAAACGCGGTGACGTAAAATACTATGACGTGCTGAGAAAAATGAAGTTCAATGCTTCCGAGCATGCGTCGACTTGATTCTGAGCATGCGTGGGTTTTTTCTCCGATGGAATTCCACACAGACGATCGGAATTTACTATTGTTTTTTCCACCGGAAAAATTTAAAACGTGTTCTATTTTTTAACACGGATGGAAAAAAGACTGATGGAGCCCACACACGATCGGTTTGTCCGATGGAAAAAGTCCATCAGACTTTTTTCATCGTTAAAACCGATCGTGTGTACACAGCTTTAGACACATGGTTGTCCTTACCAGACTGTATTAAAGAGGGAGGAGTGAATTACAATGACACTGTATGATTAATTGCTAAACGTGTTTTATCTCTATGACATAAGCTTAAATGCATAATTACAAACAAAAAAACATTGTTTAAATATTATTCTTAGAGGAATTGTGAGAAAAACAATCAGCGCCACAATACTAATAAATTAATCATTTAATGACGTGAGAAAAATAAAATAAAAAAGAGTGCCTACACAGCTTCTGAACACCTATAGTGATGCACCACACCTACTGCAATAATAATTTTGTGAAAATAGTGCAGTGCTGCATATCTATAACTCTTATATAAACAAATAATTATACATTCCATAAAACAATTTATGAAAAAAGAAAATAAATAAATTATAAAAAAACAGTTCATACAGTATGTAGGTGACAGCGATGACAGCTTTGGAAACCTACATATGAACTGTTTTTTTTATAATTTATTTATTTTCTTTTTTCGTAATTGTTTTATGGAATGTATAATAATTTGTTTATATAAGATTTATAGATATGCAGAGCTGCACTATTTTCACAAAATAAATTCTTAGGGGAATGCCCTCAAGCTGCATTTGGTGTTACAATTTGTTAAGGAAAGTTTCAGAGACAGCATACAGTATACTGACAACACATATTTTGTTATGGCATTCATTTTTTCCTTTGCTGTTAACTTGGCATACATACAATAGCACCCCGATCTGATTCATAAATTTTTTTAAAGACCCTTAGGGTGGCCAGAAAAGGGAAAGCAGTGATTTTTTCACCCCTCCCTCTGTTCTGTACCAGACCAAGCCACATGCCTTTGGGGACTACATTAAAAGAGGGGGTGGAAAACATCCCCCTTGCAAAGCACCTTTATTCCAATATTCCCAAAGAAATAGGTGGGGGTAATATAGGGAAGACTTATATTGGCATCTGTAAGCCCCCTTTTTAATAAGGGGGTTTTACACTCACTGTTCTTCCTTTCCTGGTCACCCAGGATGCATGCCTAGATTGAGGGGTCTAATGGGAAAATGCGGAAAATCACTTATTAAAAAAAAAAGGATCCTTATTTTGTTGTGTTAGTTCATGAATTGAGCATATAGTCTAATCATCACTAGTGACAAACTCAAACATACTAAATGTCAATTTAAATTGTCCTTAGCTGACTAACTCCTTACGCCTTATATATGTGATATATGTGCACGGACATAAGCAGACATTTGGTACCATATACTCTGGGACACTTGTGACAAATACATGCAATGTCCTTGCACACGTCCTTACAGAACAATTCAGAACACATTTTACTTTCCTTTATGCAAATCCTTAGAACAATATTTTCCTTTTCGTGGTTCATCTGCTCTTGGTATAATCCAACTTCATAGCAGCCAGGGACAAACACACAGTGAAAGACACAATCCATCATGGGTTGGATTGTTGTCATATAAAGAATCAACCATGGAGCATTAGATGGGCCAGGGCCACAAGGACAGGGCTAAATATCAAAAAGACTGAATAGAAGGTATATTTCACACATACAGGTATGTGTATAGAAAAACTGGCATAGTAGGTAAAAAAAAAAAAAAGACATGCTGCTAATTTTGTTTAGATAGGTAATTTTACTAGCAAAATGTTTTATCATAACATACCATTAACCCCCAGTTTATTTACAGCGGTGATAAAGCATTAATTGCATTTTAGTTCTATAATGATTAGACATGTGCACAGCAAAAAATTTCGTTTATTTCTGTTTCGTTTCTGTTCGTTTATCGTGATTCGTAACGAGTCGTAATTTCGTAAGACGTTAGTTATCGTATTCGTACTCTTTAGTATTTTCGTAACACTCTTTTTTCCGTTTCCGTTTTTTTCTGTTAGTTTATTTTTCGTTGAATCGAGATTCGTATTTTCGTTATATTTTGTATTCTGCCGCGTTCGTATTTTTAAAATGATTTTATTCGTTCCTTCGTTTTTACGTTGGTTTAATTTTCGTTGTTTTGTTATTCGTATTTACATTATATTTTCCATCATGCCGCATTCGTATTTTCGTAAGAAATATATTTTCGTTGCTTTATGATCATTCGTATTTTCGTGTCTAATTTCCTTTGATTGTAAAAACGTACTTTTGTAGATTTTATTGCATTCGTAATTCTGTTAGAATACATTTTACGTTTATTCGACACACTACTCGTCGTAATTTTGTAATTCGTACTTTACTGCGATTGACTTGACTGTCTTAGTTAGCACACACACCCTGTCTAAAATGAAGTCTGACGTAGAAGAAAACTAAAATATGTCAGATATTACAAATACAAATCTAGAAATTAGAGGCACTGCAGTCTAACACAGAAAAAGACACAAGGAGCCAGGAGGTAATGAGAAAGAAGCTCATTGGGGGAAGGAACAAACCTCTTCAGAGGAAAGGGACAGCGCTCAGTGGCTATTGGTCAATGTCCAGAAATATTTCAGTACTAACGAAAGCTAATTTACATTATTTTGTATTTTCGTTGTTTTCATTTCCGTTTTCCGAAGATTCGTAATTTATTTTTCGTTAGTTTTGATTTTCGTTTTTTAGTCTTTGTTCGGCATTTCGTTTTCTTTTCGGTCTTCGAATATTAGTAAGTTTGCATTTTCGTTCATTTTGTTTTTCGTAATTTTTTTTTTTTTTGGGTTCAGTATTTTCGTTGTTTCTATGTTTTCGTTTCTTTCTTCTTTCGTATCTTCGTTGTTTTCCATATTCGTTATTTTGAAAATATCGTTATTCGTTATTAATTGCGCTAAACCATTCGTTCATTCGTATGTTAACGAATCAACTAAAATAACGAAAAATGACGGAAAACGTATTCGTAACTTAAAAAATTGCACATGCCTAATAATGATATTGTGGATTTTCCCAAAACATAAACACATCAAATATTCCTGCAAACATGGCATTATACAACACTGCTTTAAATGTATTTTTTTTGTATTTATATTACTTGTAACAGTCTGTGGTTCTTTAAAAAAACTGAAAAGGTTAATTATAGAATTGTATGTTTTAATATCTGTGATGTATCTGAAAGATTTAAATGGCTTCATAAAATACAATGTAATATTTGAATCTTGCACATATTTCCGGCTACATCTTGATTAAATGACTAAATGTCAGGAAGGGAATTACCTCACTAAAGTTATATTAATACTTCTGGGAAGTTCATACTGTATTAGACATTTATCTTCACGCACTTCCTCTAAATATTGCAGCTATATAAAAAATATATTCTACTGAATGACCAGACATGCAGGAGGAACAAAATCTACATAACATTTTCTTAATAAAATAAATAGCAGTTTAGGGTGAACTTTTTCAATAGAGCTTATTTTTTAAATGCTACCGCCCAGATCCACGAAGAACTTACGGCGGCGTATCTATTGATACGCTGCGTAAGTTCTATGATGCGCCGGCGTATCTTTGTTTTGTATTCACAAAACAAGATACGCCTGAATGTGGGCTAGATCCGACTGACGTACGTCTTAGTACGCCGTCGGATCATAGGTGCATATATACGCTGGCCATTAGGTGACGCTTCCGTTGATTTCCGCATAGAGTATGCAAATTGGCTAGATACGCCGATTCTCAGAACGTACGTCCGCCCGGCAAATTTTTTTATGTCGTTTGCGTAAGGCTTTTTTCGGCGTATAGTTACCCCTGCTCTATGAGGCGTACTCAATGTTAAGTATGGACGTCGGGCCAGCTTAAAATTTTCCGTTGTTTGCGTAATACAATCGCGAATAGGGCTTTGCGTAAATTACGTTCACGTCGTCTAGGCATTGAGCGGGCGTAATTTTATTTGAAAATTTGACGTGATACTGAGAATGCACGCGAATGCGCCGTTCGAAAAAAGCGTCATTTACGTGGGGTCATGCTTAGTTTACATAAAACACGCCCCCTGTTCCTCATTTGATTTATGCGCGCTTACGCCGGAACATTTACGATACTGCGCCGTAACTTTAGACGCAAGTGCTTTGTGAATACAGCACTTGCCTCTCAAAGTTGCGGCGGTGTAGCGTAACTACGATACAATACGCCCGCTTAATTTTACACCTATCTATGTGGATCTGGCCCTTCATGTTTTCGTACAAACGAAAAAAGAAAACCTTAGGTTAGGTTTCTGGGGTCTCTGTTCAATAAAAGTCCCCATTGCCCAGTAAATGTTGAAGAGCATGTTCATTAACTGAATTTTTATTTAAAATATTGAATATTGAAAATTACCCAGCCACAGAACTCATCATCGATAGGATACTCTGGGCCTGATTTACTATGCTCTGTGCGCTGCGCTGGTTCATGCGTTAATTAGTACTCCGGGTGGAGGCTTAATTGGGCGCATGAACCAGCGTAGCAGCCGGCGCATTGAAAGTAATATGTAAAGCCGCGCCGAACTCCCTATAGAAGTCTATGGGAGAAATCAAAAGTGTTCATTTTAAAGGCTAATCTGCAAGTTTTGTCCTAAAAAGTGTTTGGGGACCTCAGTCCTGTCCCAGGGAACATGTATCAATGATTGTTTTATTTTTTAAAACGGCCGTTTTTTCGGGAGCAGTGAAATTAATAATTCTTAAAGTGAAACAATAAAAGTGAAATATTCCTTTAAATTTCGTACCTAGGGGGGGTGTAATGTCAGCATGTGAAATAGCGCATTTTTCCCGCACTTAGAACTGCCCCTGCACAAAGTGACATTCAGAAGGAAAAAAGTCATTTAAAAATTCACTCACGGCTATAATGAATTGTCGGCTCTGACAATTCTAAAGGGATTCATTCATAAAACAAAAAAAAAAATGTGTAGGGGTTCCCCCAAATTAAATTACCAGGCCCTTCAGGTCTGGAATGGATATTAAGGGGAACCCCGCCGTAAAAAACAAAAAAAAAAGACGTGCGGTTCCCGGCAAATATCCATTCCAGGCCCTTCAGGTCTGGTGTGGATTTTCAGGGGAACTCCACCCCAAATTGAAAAAAAAATGGCGTGGAGTCCCCCTAAAAATCCACACCAGACCCTTATCCGAGCACGTTGACCTGGCAGGCCGCAGAAAAGAGGGGGGGACAGAGTGCGGCCCCCCCTCTCCTGAACCGCACCAGGCCACATGCCCTCAACATGGGGAGGATGTCCCCATGTTGATGGGGACAAGGGCCTCATCCCCACAACCCTTGCCCGGTGGTTGTGGGGGTCTGCGGGCGGGGGGCTTATCAGAATCTGGAAGACCCCTTTAACAAAGGGGACCCCCAGATCCTGGCCCCCCCCCTATGTGAAATGGTAATGGGGTACATTGTACCTCTACCATTTCACCCCCAAAAAAAAGTCAAAAGTGTTAAAAATTACAGTAGCCGGTTTTTGACAAATCTTTTAATAAAATCTTCTTTTCTTCTTTCCTTCGGGTTTCTTCCGCTGCTTCTTTCTTGGGTCTTCTCGTCCACATCTTGCCCGACGTGTTCTTCTATCTTCTCCGTCCGTCCTTCAGCCTTCTGGTCCCGCATCTTGCCCGGTGTCTTCTCCTGTCTTCTTCTCCGTCCGTCCGTCCGCCAGCCTCCTCGTCCGCATCTTGTGTCTTCTCCGGACCCAGCGTTTGAATTTGATTTGGCCGCCGTGTTCCCGCTCCTGGGACCCGCCCCCTCTGACGCCACAAGCAAACTCCTTAGAAGGTCATGTGCGTCAGAGGGGGGCGGGGTCACATGAGTGTGACACGGCGGGAACTTCAATTGGAAGCGGCGGCATCTTCTTCTCCGGGCGGCGCGATTGAAATTGAATTCCCCCGCTGTGTGACGCTCTGTGACCCCGCCCCCCTCTGACGCACATGACCTTCTAAGGAGTTTACTTGTGGCGTCAGAGGGGGGCGGGTCCCAGGAGCGGGAACACGGCGGCCAAATCAAATTCAAACGCTGGGTCCGGAGAAGACACAAGATGCGGATGAGGAGGCTGGCGGACGGACGGAGAAGAAGACAGGAGAAGACACCGGGCAAGATGCGGGACCAGAAGGCTGAAGGACGGACGGAGAAGATAGAAGAACACGTCGGGCAAGATGTGGACGAGAAGACCCAAGAAAGAAGCAGCGGAAGAAACCCGAAGGAAAGAAGAAAAGACGATTTTATTAAAAGATTTGTCAAAAACCGGCTACTGTCATTTTTAACACTTTTGACATTTTTTTTGGGGTGAAATGGTAGAGGTACAATGTACCCCATTACCATTTCACATAGGGGGGGGCCAGGATCTGGGGGTCCCCTTTGTTAAAGGGGTCTTCCAGATTCTGATAAGCCCCCCGCCCGCAGACCCCCACAACCACCGGGCAAGGGTTGTGGGGATGAGGCCCTTGTCCCCATCAACATGGGGACATCCTCCCCATGTTGAGGGCATGTGGCCTGGTGCGGTTCAGGAGAGGGGGGGGCCGCACTCTGTCCCCCCCTCTTTTCTGCGGCCGGCCAGGTCAATGTGCTCGGATAAGGGTCTGGTGTGGATTTTTAGGGGGACTCCACGCCATTTTTTTTTCAATTTGGGGTGGAGTTCCCCTTAAAATCCACACCAGACCTGAAGGGTCTGGTATGGATATTTGGGGGGACCCCACGCCATTTTTTTGGGGGGTTTTTACAGCAGGTTCCCCTTAATATCCATTCCAGACCTGAAGGGCCTGGTAATTTAATTTGGAGGGACCCCCATTTTTTTTTTTTTTTTTTTATTATTTTTAATGAGCAATGACTGTATTCTTTATAGCCATGAGTACTTTAAACTTCCTTTTTTTTGTTTCACTTCAGAAATGACATCTTGTACAGGGACAGTTCTAAGCACGGGAAACATGCGTGTACCCCCCTCCCCCCCTGTCTGAAATTTAAAGGAATATTTCACTTTTATTATTTCACTTTAACCACTTTCATACCGCGCCTATTCTGGCACTTCTCTCCTTCATGTAAAAATTATATTTTGTTCCTGGGAAATTAATCAGGACCCCCAAACATTATATCTAATTTTTTAGCAGACACCCTAGGGAATAAAGTGGCGGTCATTTTTTATTTGATTTCCAACGGTATTTGCGGTCGCTGGTTCGAATCCAGCCCGTGACACCATCTGCATGGAGTTTGCATGTTCTCCCTGTGCCTGCGTGGGTTTCCTCCCACAATATAAAAACACGCTGTAAATCGGATCCGGTCTAAATAAGCCCTAATATGCAGTAGTATATTTAGGTTTTGTTCTGCCCTAGGCCTGACTACATATCTGCACCTCCTAATAGAAAAATGACCCACCCCTTCCTGTCAAGGTCACACCCTGTTTTTGTATGACCCGCCCAGTAATTTTCAGGGGACCCACACACTAGTTCTGGGGGGGCACTGGATTCCCTTAACCACTTCCATACCAGGCACTTACGCACCTTCCCGCCCAAGCCAATTTTCAGCTTTCAGCACTGTCGCACTTTGATTGGCAATTGCGCGGTCATACAACACTGTACCCAAACAAAATTGGCGTCCTTTTTCCCCCACAAATAGAGCTTTCTTTTGTTGGTATTTGATCATCTCTGTGATTTTTTTTTGCGCAACAACTAAAAAAAGACAGCAAATTTTGAAAAAAAAAAACCTTTTTTTTTTTGTCTGTTAATTTTTTGTAAATAAGTTTTTCTCTTTCAATTACGGGCACTGATATGGCGGCACTGATGGGCACCGATGAGATGGCACTGATGGACATCGATGAGGTAGTACTGATGGGCACAGATGAGGTGGCATTGATTGGCGGCGCTGGTATGCGGCACTGATGGGCACTCATGGGCGGCACAGATGGGCACTCATGGGCGGCACTTATGGGTGGCACTGATGGATACTTATGGGTGGCACAGGTGGGCACTGATAGGTGGGCACTGTGCATGGATGGGCACTGTGGGGTGGCACTGATTTTCCCAGGTTGCCAGTCAGTGCCCATTTGTGGGCACTGATTGGCATCTTTTTTCTTTTTTTTTAATGCTTTTTGTTTTTTTTTACATATTTTTTTAGTTTTTTTGCCCACCCTGGTGGTCCAGGGTGGGCATCCCTGGTGGTCCAGTGTGGTCATCCGAGGGGGGGCTGCGCTGATAAACAATCAGCGCGAACGCCCCCTGTCAGGAGAGCCGCCGATCGGCTCTCCTATACTCGCGTCTGTCAGACGCGAGTGAGGAAGAGCCATCGATGGCTCTTCCTGTTTACATCGTGATCAGCCGTGATTGGACACGGCTGATCACGAGGTAAAGAGTCTCCGTCTCCGTGAGAGACTCTTTACCGAGATCGGAGATGCAGGGTGTCAGACTGACACCCCGCATCACCGATCGCCGCGCTGCGTGCCCCCACAGGCGCGCGCGGCATGAAATCCTGCAGGACGTCCTGTCAGGATTGTGTAACCACTTCCCGGACGTAAATCGGCCATAGGCTGGGCGGGAAGTGGTTAATTTGCATAGTTTTTCTCTCACTTCCTGTTTGGCTATGGGGCAGGAAGTGAAGGCAAATCTCCCCAATTGGACACAGATAATACAAAATAAACTGACAGGGCCTATAACCCTCCCTCACTCTATCCAAAATTAAAGAAAATAAAAAGTGTTGATTATAGTTCTAGTTTAAGCACAAATTTCATAGAGTTTTATTGAGAGGCCTAAGAAAATATAACCATGCCAATAGGCCAGGATACAGCGTGGCTAATATGTATGAATGTGTGTGTTAGAGCACCCCACCCAATGTTAACTAAAAAATTATTAATTTGCAAATAAGTATTATCTGCTTATTTTTTGGGGATGTCTGCACCCCTGATAGTGAGAACATTTGTGAGGTGTCTTCACCCTTTCTAATTCAAATTCATTCACTTCCTGTCACATAGCCGAACAGGAAGTGAGGGTAAAACCTTACTAATATCTTTTCTTGGGGACACAGAGATCAATCTAAATAGTTTCCCATTATGTAAATTGCACTCTAGTATTTTGCTGTGTACACCCCAAATTATTAGGGATCTTGGACTTTGGGGTCCATTTACTAAAGGCAAATCCACTTTGCACTACAAGTGCAAAGCAAGGAAGAAAACAAAACAACTTTGCTTCTACAGGATTGGATGTTAAAACCATCAGTGCTTCCTCTCTGATTTTCAGCAACTATGCTTGTACTGCAGAGTGGCTTTGCCTTTACTAAACCCCAAACTAAATAATCATTTGGGGCAGGGATCCTCAAACTACGGCCCTCCAGCTGTTGTAGAACTACACATCCCATGATGCCTTGTAATGCACTGACATTCACAGACATGACTAGGCATGATGGGAATTGTAGTTCCTGAACAACTGGAGGGCCGTAGTTTGAAGACCCATGATTTGGGGTGTACACAGCAGTGCTGGAGTGCAATTTGCTTAATGGGGACACTAGTTAGATTGACCTGTGTCCCCAAGAAAAGACACTGGTAGGGTTTTAACCTCACTTCCTGTTCAGCTGTGTGACAGGAAGTGAAGCCAATTTTAAGAAAAGGGACACAAAGCTCAACACCAAAAAAAACAAACACAAGAAGGGGTTCTAACACTCACTTGGCTTCCCTCAAACACCCACAATTAGAATAGGATTGCCTTGCGCTAGATTTAAGCACAGTGCTGTAAATCAGCACTTCAAGCCTGTCCACCAATAGCAAACCCCCCCCAGGCCATGTTTGCAGGTTTTCCTTCATCTTGCACATGTGCTTTAAAAGACAGTCTGGACAGCAATTCTTAAGAGAAATCCACAAAACATGTCCTGTCGGGGGTACTTGAGGGCTGAGGACCACTACAGTTAAAAGAAAATACTTACCAGTTTTTGTCTTTAAAGTCATGGGGAATAAACATGGCAAACATTTCATGATTACACACCAGGAAAGAAGCTTAGACAAAAATCACACCTAATTTGTTAGGCCCTAACCTAGTTCAGCTGCCAAAATATGTTGCATGAAAAAGTAACAAAAAACAAACTTCAAAATTTTAAAGTAATTTTTATTGGTCAACAAAACAAGGAAAGAAAAAAAACAAACACACACAAACAAAAATACATTTCAAAACTCAAAATAAACAGATTTAAAGTCGCAACATCTTCACAATTTTTTCATAAAATAAGGCAGCAGAGACAAATACATCAAAGTGAACATCATTTAAAAATAAACAAAAACCATTGGCAAAATAAAAACCCATGCAACAAACCACATTTGAGTTCCACAACAGCATTTCTGCCTGCCCCTATGAGGGCAGCTGAGGACTGATCGATGCACGGTTTTTATAACATGTGCTAGTAATGAAGCAATTGAAATCACATGAACAAATTGCAGTCTCTAGTGTGGGTGAGCTTACACCTGGTTAATTAACCCAACCCACGCTCTCTGACCATCCAAGAGATTTTCACCTTTTAAAAAGAAAGGATTTTTTCTAAGTGTTTGAGCATGCTCAGTTCATCACACATGTAGGAACCAAGCTGCAATGGCATGAGTTTTTTTTTTTTTTTCCCCCTGATCTCATGCTTTCCAGCCTGGCCTGGTCATTGACCAGCAATATGGTCCAGGGCTCAAGTGGTTAAAAATTAACAAAACACAAAAGTTAGCCCAATTTTTGGGGATCATGTGAAAGATGATGTTAGACCGAGTAAATAGATACCTTACATGTCACGCTTTACTATTGGAAACACTCCTGCAATGGGGCCAAAATTAATTCCGTGAATATCCCCATAGGCGACCTTTTTCTTTTTTTTCCAGGTTACCAGTTTATAGTTACAAAGAAGGTCTAGTGGTAAAAGTATTGCTCTTGCTCTAACGCACGCGTCAATACCTCACATGTGTGGTTTGAACGATGTTTATATATGTGGGCGGGACTTGCGTAAGTCCCGCCCACATATGTAAAAAAAAAAATTACTTTTTGCTATAATAAATATCCCCAAAAATATATATTCTAAAAAAGAAAAAAACCCTCAGTTTAGGCCGATACGTATTCTACATCTTTTTGGTTCCAAAAAATCGCAAATAGCGTTTAGTGTTTGTTTTTGGCAAAAGTTATAGCGTCTACAAAATTTTTTTTTGTTTGTTTTAACTAGTTATTGCGGCGATCATCGATTTTTATCGGTACTGCGACATTATGGCGGACACATCGAACACTTTTTTGGAACCATTGGCATTTTTCTAGCGATCAGTGCTGTAAAAATGCATTGCTTACTCTAAAAATGCCACTGGCAGGGAAGGGGTTAACACTAGGTGCGAGGGAGGGGTTAAATATGTTCCCTGGGTGTGTTCTAACTGTAGGGGGGGGTTGGGACTGACATGTGTAAATGACAGATCGCTGTTCATGAAGGGGAACTCCAGACCCCCAAAAAAAAAATAAGGTGGGTTCCCTCCAGGTGCATACCAGGCTCTTAGGCTTGGTCTGGAACATAAGGGGTTAAACCCGCGCAAAAAAAAACAGCGTGGGGTCCCCCCCAAGATCCAAACCAAGCCCTTATCGGCACGCAGTCTGGTCGGACAGGAAGGGGGGTGGGGACGAGCGAGCGCCCCCCTCCCTCCTGAGCCATACCAGACCACATGCCCTCAACATGGGGGAGTGTGAGCTGTGGGGGAGGGGGGCACTGCCCCCCCCACCCCAAAGCACTCTTGTCCCCATGTCGATAGGGAAAAGAGCCTCTTCCCGACAACCCTGGCCGTTGGTTGTCGGGGTATGCGGGCGGGGGGCTTATCAGAATCTGAGAGGCCCCTTTAATAAGGTGGCCCCCAGATTCCGGCCCCTCACCCTATGTGAAGGAGTATGGGGGTACATCGTACCCCTACCCATTCACCTGGGGAAAAAAATGTAAAGAAATAAAACACCACACATGAATAAATTAATTTATTAGTCTGCCGGGGGTCTTCTGCCGGGGCCCCCCACCATCACCCCATTAGGCCCCGGGCTTCGCCATCTTTCACCGGGACCCCCTTCACCAGTGAGGCTCCTGCCTTTGGGGGAGGGTCCCGGGCTTCCACGACGGTTTCTGCGGGGGGGTGCACTGGCACCCCACCCCCGTCTTCAGCGACGTAATTCACCGGGACCCCCTTCACCAGTGAGGCTCCTGCCTTTGGGGGAGGGTCCCGGGCTTCCACGACGGTTTCTGCGGGGGGGGTGCACTGGCACCCCACCCCCGTCTTCAGCGACGTAATTCACCGGGACCCCTTCACCAGTGAGGCTCCTGCCTTTGGGGGAGGGTCCCGGGCTTCCACAACGGTTTCTGCGGGGGGGGTGCACTGGCACCCCACCCCCGTCTTCAGCGACGTAATTCACCGGGACCCCCTTCACCCGGGCTTGTACGGTGTCTTCCGCCAGGGGGCGACACCCGCGGGCTTCTGCGATGCCTTCCGCTTCTGCCTGTCTCCTCCGCGGAGCACAGGGCTTGTCTCCGCTGTCTTCTCCCTTCTCTTCCATTCGATGTTGACACGACGAGGTCCGGCGCTGGAATGCCGTCTGAGCAGTGGGCATGGGCTTATATAGGGCAATGCCACCATGTGACCTCAACCCATGTGACATCACATTCCCATCATGCCCAGGGAATGTGATGTCACATGGGTTGAGGTCACATGGTGGCATTACCCTATATAAGTCCATGCCCGCCGCTGACACGGCATGTCAGCGCAGAACCTCGTCGTGTCAACATCCAATGGAAGAGAAGGAAGAAGACAGCGGAGACAAGCCCTGGGCTCCCGGAGGAGACAGGCAGAAGAAGGAAGAGAGAAGAAAGAAGACAGAAGAAAGCCCTGGCTCCGCGGGGGAGCCAGGCAGAAGAGGGAGCAGAGAAAAGACCGGGGAGTTGGCGCACCCCCGGCAGAAGACCAGGAAGACCGGAACCCTGGCGGAAGGCACCGGAAAGACCGGGGGATAGGCGCCATCCCCCGGCAGAAGACCCCGAAGTCCGGATGCCCCTCCCTAATGAAAAAGAGCTTAAATGGGGTGGGGGCATCCGGCGGAAGGCTCCGGAGAGGACCGAGGGATGGCGCCCTCCCCCGGCAGAAATCACCGAAGCCCAGGGTCCCGGCGGAAGATCGGGAGAGAAGAAACCCCCCCTTGTAAGAGAGCTAAAGAAGAAAGGGGGGGCTCCGGAGCAGATCAATAAAATATTTTATTCTGTGTGGTGTTTTATTTTACTTTACATTTCCCCCATGTGAATGGGTAGAGGTACGATGTACCCCATACTCATTCACATAGGGTGGGGGGCCGGCATCTGGGGGCCCCCTTATTAAAGGGAGCTCGCAGATTCCGATTAGCCCCACCCGCATACCCCGACAACCAATGGCAAGGGTTGTCGGGAAGAGGCTCTTGTCCCTATCGACATGGGGGCAAGAGTGCTGTGGGGTGGGGGGGCAGTGCCCCCCTCCCCCACAGCACACACTCCCCCATGTTGAGGGCATGCGGTCTGGTACGGCTCAGGAGGGGGGCGCTCGCTCGTCCCCACCCCCATTCCTGTCCGGGCCAGACTGCATGCTTGGGATGAGGGCTTGGTTTGGATCTGGGGGGGAACCCCGCGCCGAATCGGCGCGGGTTTAACCCCTCACGTTCCGGACCAAGCCTAAGAGCCTAATGTAGCCCTGGAGGGGGACCCGCGCCGATTTCAAGTTTGAAATTTGGCGCAGAGTTCCCCTTCATGGCTGAAAACAGCTCGGAGATTCCCGTGCGCCGCGTCACGCAGCGAATTCACGGGTACGCCGCTTGGTATTTACCAAGATTTTCACGGCGTACTGACAAGGCGCACGGGAAGCGCCGAAATTTCTCTCTGCGCATGCCCAGTATGCAAATGAACTTCCCGAGGTTCAGGCGCACTGTGCAAGCGTACGGGGATCTGTTTTCAAAAAACACTTTCCCTTTCAATTCGGCCCGCCAAACACATTCAAACACATGTCACTTCACTTCCCCTGCATCCCCCCTAATAAACTCCCGCCCAAACCCCCGCAATTTACAGTTCAATGTGCCGTGCGCCAGGTCTGTACTGGTGCACAATGCACCCTCTCCTGGGCGAACGGAGCACATTAGTAACTAGGGAAATACACTGCACTAGCAGCGTATTTCTTTAGTAAATGGCAAAACGGCTGCTACTCCTGCTTTTACTCCATGAGTCATGGAGTAAAGGCTTGGTAAATCAGCCCCTCTGTGTCCCTAAGCCCTGCTATTTACCTCCTAACGTACCACGCAATGTACTGCTGTGTATCCACTTTTATTACACAAAGGAAAAGATATTGGAAAACTTTCATCACTTCGGACAAACTTCATGAGCAATTTTAAAAGATACAAATACTTCTTAATCTCTTGTAACACATGCTACAACAATATAGAAATATTTTTATGATCACCAACGCTCTTAAAAATCATGAAATCATGTATCGCTGGAAATACCCTTGTAAATTAGTTATTACAAAGAGGACCACTGCCTCAGTTATGACAGTGGGCTTAAACCTCCCTTGACAATGGGACATTGATCCCTTATCATCCTCACATGATCTGATACACCCAACTACTGTATCTTTGGATTGGTAGGTGGTCTCACAGAAACGTACCTCCAAGAAAAACTTTTTGGGAGTCTTGCAATCATTACTTACCCAACTACAGTCTTATAAACCTTGGTCACAGTTGAGTGAACTTTGTCTTCCGCTAGACCCCTTGTTGCCTCTTGTGCAGCCTGGATTGTGCGCTGCACACAATTATTTCTATATTCTACACGGTTTTCTTTCTATCACCTGAGCTCTGGAAGGTTTTACCTCCTTCATGACCAGGGCATTGTTTGCTATTTGGCACTACTTGACTAATTTAACTGGCAATTACAGTCTTACAACACTGTACACAAGTTAAATTCAACTTTTTTTTCCACACAAATAGAGCTTTATTTTGGTGGTATTTAATCACCACTGGGTTTTTTTTTATTATATAAACAAAAAAATACAGATTGTTTTTAAAAAAACATATTTTTTTTAATTTCTGCTATAAAACATATCCAATATAACAATTTAAGAAAATCTAATTGCTTCATAAATGTAAGCCAAAATGTACTCGGCTACATGTCTTTGGTAAACAATCTCAATAAGTGTATATTAATTGGTTGAATCGCTTCAATAATAGGTACTTTCAACCCTTTCCTGCCCTGGCCAATTTTCGGCCCTTCACTTTGAATCACTTTGAATGACAACTGCGCAGTCATGCAATGCTGTACCCAAACAACATTTTTATATATATATATATTTTTTAGACAGTAAGCCATAATGTACGTGGGATATTTTAAAACCTCTCCTGAGCGATTTAACTTGACAGATAATAACCGATGTTTAAAAACATACATTTTTCATTGTTTGCATGCCGCATTTAGAAGCGTTTGTATTTAGAGGCTTTTTTTATTTTTATTTATTTTATATATTTTTTTTCAAATGTTCAAAAATGCATCTCGATTAAAAACGCCTGTAAACGAAATGCAGTTAAACGCGAGTTATCATGTTTACCCGCGTTTACAAGCTGTTACAGGCATTTGACATTTCAAATGCCTCTGAACATCTGTCCTGAATGTTTTTTTGGCTTTCCAAAAAATTCTTCTAAACTCAACTGCCTAGGAACAATTATAAACGACCATGTGTACATATAATGATAAGATGACATAGAGGAGAGTTCAGGGGCAGCTGAAAACAATGCCCAACTGCTCCTAAATATCTGTTGACCAGCATCCGTGCACATTAAGCTATAGAGCTTTCTTTTGGTGGTATTTAATCACCACTGAGTTTTTTATTCTTTGTTATACAAATGAAAAAAACAACAATTTTGAAAAAAAGTTTCTTTGTTTCTGTCATAACATTTTGAAAATAAGTATTTTTTCTCCTTCACTGATGTGTGCTGGTGATGCTGCACTGATGGGCACTTATAGGCTGCATTGATGAGGCAGCACTGATGGGCAATGACGAAGTGGCACTGATTAAGAGGCACTAATATGCAGCACTGATGGGCACTGATAGGTGGCACCGATATGCAGCATTGATGGGCACTGATAGGCAGAACTGATGGGTACTGATGGGCAGCCTTTATGAGCACTGATACACAGCAATTATAGGCACTGATAGGCTGCACTGATGTGCACTGATATAGGCACTGATGGGTGCCACTGATTGACACTGATAGGCAGCACTGATGGGCACTGATTGACATCACTGATTGGTACTGATTGGCATCACTGGTGGGCACTGATTGGCATAACTGGTGGGCAATGGCGGGCATTGCTGATGGTGATGCACTGATAATCAATGATAATCATTGCACTGATTATCAGTGCAGATCACCCTGTCAGGAAAGCCACTTATCGACTAACAGCACATGAGTAGTGGAAAGCTACTGGCACCCCCGGGGTGCACACAAGTGGCTTATTCTGAAGGACATCATACGGCCTACATCCAGTCAGAACAATTAAACCACTGCCCAGCTGTTGTTTTGCTATAGATCAGGCATGAAGTGGTTCATTATTTGCTTTTCAGGGATAAAAAAAAACTGACTCATTTTTCTTATTCCTTATTGATCTATTATGGACATTAAAAATGTTTCTATAAATGATCAGGGATTCAACCAAGCAGCTTCCATGTGATGGGAGCCCTGCAGATCACAAGCTAACACTATCTATGTTCAAGAGACCCACTTTCAAATCAACGCCATTCCAAATTGCAGCCACAAAAAATTTCTTCACCTTTTCTTTGGCCTGTGCCTCTTTCTAGCAGAGATCCGCTAAATGCCTTCTCTACTTCTTACAATAGATACAGAGAAGGCATTCAACAGGGTCCACTGGGCATATATACTTTTGGTTCTCTCTAAATTTGGTTTCTGAGGTACCATACTCTCTGCTATAATGGTTCTGTAGTCAGATTCCTCCTCCCAGGTCTACACCTCCATCCTGATATCCAAAAAAAATTCTATTACTAATGGAATGAGCCAAGGTTGCTCCTTATCCCCTCTATATTCAATCTTATGATGGAACCCCTAGCAGAGGTGATCCGCTCTCATCCTTCCATTTTTGGTTTCCAATTTCACTTTAGACCTCATAAAATTTACCATTTTGCAAATTACATCATACTACGTTTAACTAATCTGTGGCATATTATCTTGGACTCAGAAGATATTGAACCACTTTAGCTGCTTGCCCTACTATAAACAAATTTCACCAAATTTCTATTACTGGATTTAGCTGTCCATCCAGATATAAAACACGTTTTATCACAGATGCTCCTGTCCTCTGGGAGTGTGAATGGTATTCCCAACTTGGGCATTGCATTGACTTCCACTGTTGCCTCTCTTGCTATCTCTAATTCTAAACCCCTGATTTCAAAGTTGGAAAAATAACTTACACATCTCCTCCAATTTGAATTATCATGGTCAGATGGGTTGACCTCCTTTAAAATGTTGGTACTTCCTCAGACTCTATATTTATTCTGAATGTTGCCCATCCCACTTAAATCTTTGTACTTGAATGCTTTGTATTATTTACCCTAGAAATGCGTTTGCATAAATAAACATTTGAGATGCCCATATGCTCAATTAGTCAAGCACAGGACGGTTGGAGGTGTAGGTTTGGTGGACATCAAAGACTTCTACATAGCAACTCAGCTCAACCAACTTAAACATTGGATTTGCAAGGATATTGATATCTTATGGCTAGATATAGAGTTTGCCTTTGCCCTGGTGCCAGATCTTCACACACTCCTCATGGCAGATCTTTGAAAACCACTGGAGCTGAGAAATCTTTCACTGCCAATTTAGACTTTTACTGGCATGGAGAGCCCTTCACAGCCCTGCAGTATACAGTTCAAACAAAGTATTTTTTTCCATCCTGGTATTAGAATCTTATTGCCACTGCTTAGTATATCCAGAGCTTATAATTTATCAAAACTCTGATAAAAACTAGTACTTACTAGAAAATGTCCACGTTTTGGAACATTTATTGTGCTGATGGGGAACACAAAATAAAAGGTTATTAAAAGGTTATTTAGTAGGAGCCCCTCCTAGAAAAATGATAGTAAGTTTTCACTGCTTTGGCAGCAAATAAGTCCTCCTTCTTTCTACCTACACTAAATCACAGATTGAACATAGAAAGAAGAAGATTCAGATCTACAGCGACTTTTCTCTTATCACACTTGCCAAATGCCACAATCTACGTCCCATCACCTCTCATCTTCAGAAACATTGGATCCCATATAAATGGCGCTTTTCATTTTGGCTTATTGTCACCAGCTCAGCATACAGGACTTGTAATGTAAGAAGGAGAAGCCTTCCTCAAGAACGTTAGTCTACCACCTCTCCTGAAAGAAGCATTGATCACCCCTCTTTTGAGTCCACATTTATTGAACACTCCAAGCAAGATTTGGACTCCTGCTAAGTCTAAATCAAAGAAATCTCATCCAGCACCACAATACCTTGCTACCCCCAGACCGGCCACCTGATGGTACACGATGAGCTACACCTCTGGCCTCAAGGACCTTAAATTTCTGGTTTAAAACCAAAAAAGTGTAGCATTAATGCCCTTTTAACCCAACATAATCATATAAGACCACTTTTTTTATTTTGGATCCCTAACATGGTCAGCTCTGCTCTGAAGCAAATCGATTGGTCTAACCATGCTTCTATTGTCACAGATATAGAGATTTCTGATTCTGGTTCTAAAAGATGTCATTTGCAGTTAAACAAGTCTCTGAGCTGTAGATCTTTGCAGCTCTACAAGAGTTACCATGGGCCTATTGGCTGCTTCTCTGATTAATCTCCTTGCCCGGACTGTTTAGGTGAACGGACATGCCTTGCTAGGTTTGCAGTTGTGCCATACTCTTTCCATTTTCAGATGATGGATTGAACCATGCTTCATGATATATTCAAAATGTGGGATATTTTTTATAACCTAACCCTGCTTTAAACATCTCCACAACTTTATTCCTGACCTGCCTGCTGTGTTCCATGGCCTTCATGATGCTGTTTGTTCACTAAGGTTCTACAACAAACCTCTGAGGGCTTCACAGAACAGTTGTATTTATGCTGAGATTAAATTACACACAGGTGGACTCCATTTAACAATTAGGTGACTTTTTAAGGCAATTGTTTTAGTTAGGGGTATCAGAGATAAGGGGACTGCTTACAAATGCACGCCACACTTTTCAGATATGTATTTGTAAAAAATGTTGAAAACCATCTATCATTTTCCTTCCACTTCACAATTATGTGCCACTTTGTTGGCCTATCACATAAAATCTAAATAAAAATACATTTATGTTTTTGGTTGTAACATGACAAAATGTGGAAAATATCAAGGGGTATGAATACTTTTTCAAGGCACTGTATATACTGAAAGTTTTCAACGTTAATGTGTTTTGTTTTAAAGGCCCTTATTTAAACACACTATGGGATCTATACTCTCGTCCTTCCCAGGTTAAACATTCCTCTGTTTTATACCCTTTTTTTCCCCATACGTTATGGCACTAGGAAAGGGTGTCTGTCATCACCTCTGTTATTTATCCTGTGTTTAGAATTGAATATAGACATCCACGGGGTACCTGTGTGCCACAAGGAATACAAGCTATCTTTATTCACAGACAAACACTAACTGACCCTCATACCTCACTTCTGGTCCTCCATGAAGTATTGTTCATAGTTGGCTCTATATCTGAATACAAAGTTAACCCTACCAAGACATAAGTGTTGGCCTTATATATCCCTTTTCCAATACTTACCTCTCTACATTTCACTTATTCATACCACTGGTGCACTTAGTCTCCTAAATATATTCAACCCTGTATAGCATCAATTAACCCCCACCCCCATTTAGAGAAATCCTCTTATCGCTAAAACAATGGGACCCCTACAATATCCCCTTTCTAGGTAGAATACATTTTTCTAAGATGTCAAATTTCCCTAAATTGTTGTAACTCTTTAAGACCCTCCCAGTCCCAATCTCTCTCCCTCTCTTTCAGCTATATGCTATTTAGTCTTTATTACTTTATTTGGCATAATTTCATAGCACGTTCAACTCTTATCTCTGATATCTAGGGTCAACTAGGATCACCATATTTGATAAAATACTTTTATGCCATGCAATTATGTTCTATTTCCTCTTGGTCCATCCAATACCCACCTAACTAATGGATGGAAATAGAACCTGGGCTTATTTATCCTGTACTGTACATCCATGTTCGCTGATTTGGTCAGATGCCTCTAGCTTATGTACTAAGCTAAAATACTCATGCTCTGCTCCCATGTTGTTTAGTTTGTTGATTTGGAAAAATGCTTTGTAAGGTACCCGCTCTCTTCACCATGCCCCTTAGTGACTAATATTCCATACAAACCAGTGATCATAGATAGCTTGTCCTATGAACAATTGATTCCCTTGGCTTGAGCAGCAATTTTTCAGTTACACTACCTCTTTAATCCAGTCTCTCACAAATGTCACCCCTTTAAGGAATTACATACCAATAAACAAATGCTAAAACATTGTTTTTATTCATATCTTCCAGTTAAGCATTATCTATACACTTTATCGCCTTATTTAACCTTAGGTCAACCCACTAAATTTGAATGCATTAGTGCTCAAGGCCATCATGAATTACACTTAATTATTTCTATTTACAAACATTTGTATATGCATAAATGGGCACAGGTTCTTCAGTGCTCTATCACTGAAGTGCTGAGAGAGAATCTAGGACTCTGCTTCTAAATCTTACTGCTACATGGTGTATAGGGAGAATACTTTTAAAATAATAACTAAAATGTAAATATTAAGTAAATAATAATTAAAAAATACCTGCTGGACATGTGGCCAAAGAAAAGGCTCATATCCAATCCTTTTGGTTTTATGTGATGTTATTTTTTGCACGGTTTGGTACATTTTGGTAAATTTCTTAGCCTTTGGACCCTATTCATTATCTCCTGGGCTTACCAATCCCTGATATTTCCAAACACATGAGTGACTCATATTTTAATAGCAGCCAGGAGAACCATTTCTTTACATTGGCTATCCACAGAGACCCCATCCCACTCCCAGCTATTGGATATCATTGCGGATGTTCACAGAATGGAACATATTATAGCAAAAATTGGTGACACATTAGAACAGTTTATTCCTCCTAACATCTCCTCCTATGATATCCTAATGTTATTATATTGATGTCATTTCCATGTCAACTGACATCATTATGCATTCCTTGTGTATATTATATTACTAAATTCTTCTTTGTTAATATTTCATACTTGAAAATGCTCTTTATCGAGTCCCCTGGGGACTGTACTGTGTACTGTGTGTTCTTTATTTCTGTTACACTTTGAAAACTCAATAATAATACAATTAAAACAAATTATATATATATATATATATATATATATATATATATATATATATATATATATATATATATTTATATTGTAAGAGGTTAGCTCGGTAGCGGGGTGTGTGACCCCTTGGATGGGTTCACTACACACTGAATTTATACAGACAGGCAGTCGAAGACGGTTGAAAACAAAGATTTTGTTTTCTTGCTGGAAACAAGTGCAAGCATCCAAACAGCATAAACAAAATCAAACATAAAATAAACCCTGGTCACTTGGGGCATCTATCTTCACCACACAGGAACCTATCTATGGAGTCTGGCACAGCCTAGTGCTGGGCAGACACTGCTGGTCATACAGCAGAAAAACAATAGTCTTTGGATTTTTATCACACAGAAAAATCAATCCTCTCCTCACCTTCTCAGAAGACTTTCAGTACACTGCTGTCCTTACTCACAAAGCCTTAGGATGCAGCAATTCAATGGTAATCCTCTGGATTACTTATAGAGGCCTTAATTGCCTCATTCTGAACAGCTGACGTTTTCCAACTCCCTTAGACCTTTTTTTGGCTACTTTGCAGCAGACGCCTAATAACAATTGGTGTATTGTCTAAACAAGGCAGAAATGTATGTCCCGTCTGTGACAACACCCACAGATTTACCTGACTTCCTGTCACATACCCCCCTCTTGTTTCAACCATAGGGTTGGGACACAGGTTGCCAGGCAGGCATGCACTTGGGACAACCCATCTGCATTCCCCATTTTAGCACCGGGGCGATGCGTTACCAAAAAACGAAATTCCTGGAGGGCCAGGAACCACCTATTTATTCTCCTATTGGTCTCTTTGTTCTGTGCCATCCACTTCAATGAGGCATGATCCGTCACCAGATCAAACTGTCTACCCACAAGGTAGTACCGGAGAGAATCCAAAGCCCATTTCACCGCCAAACACTCTTTTTCAATGGTGGCATAATTCTCCTTATGGGCCTTCAACTTTTGGCTGAGGTACATAACAGGGTGTTTCTCCCCTTGATAATCTGAGACAGTACAGCTCCTAAGCCCACATTTGACGCATCTGTCTGAACCACGAAGTCCTGTGAAAAATCAGGCGAATTTAAAACTGGCTGACTACATAAAGCCTGTTTTAAAGCCTGAAAAGCTGTTTCTGCTTCGGGAGTCCATTTGGTCATGACAGACTCCTTCCCTTTGGTCAACTTGGTCAGGGGAGTAGCCTGTGAGGCAAAATGGGGGATAAATCGGTGATAATAGCCCGCGATCCCCAAAAATGCACAAACCTGTTTCTTGTTGGTGGGAGGGGCCAATCCTGAATAGCCTCAACTTTGTTTATTTGGGGCTTGAATAGACCTCTTCCAATGGTATACCCCAGATACTTTGCCTCTTCTAGCCCAAGGGTACATTTTTTTGGATTGGCTGTAAACCCGGCTTTCCAGATGGAATCCAACACAGCCTGAACTTTTGGCATGTGTGATTCCCAATCCGCACTGTGGATGACAACGTCATCGAGGTATGCAGCAGCATAGGCTCGATGAGGCTGAAGGGTCTTATCCATGGTGCGTTGGAATGTGGCGGGGAGCATTTTGTAACCCAAAAGGCATCCTCCGATATTGGAAAGATCCGTCTGGAGTTACAAATGCTGTTTTTTCCCTGGCCGACTCCGAGAGAGGAATTTGCCAATAACCCTTGGTCAGGTCTAACGTTGTCATGTACCGGGCAGTGCCTAGGCGATCAATCAGTTCATCTATGCGGGGCATAGGATAGGTGTCAAACTTAGTGATTTGATTCAGGCAGCGAAAGTCATTACAAAGCCGCCAGCTTTTCTTTCTGGTTTGGGCACTAAGACAATGGGACTGGACCAATCACTATTTGACTCTTCTATCACCCCCAGCTCAAGCATTTTTTTTACTTCCTGGCGAATTGCCTCTCGCCGGGCTTCTGGAATTCTATAAGGCTTCAACTTGACCTTATCCCCTGGTGTGGTGATAATGTCATGTTCAACTCCGGAGACCCAACCTGGCAGGTCTGAAAACTTCTCCTTATTACGGAGCACAAATTCTTTAACCTTCTGTTTCTGAGTTTTGGATAGAGTCTCCGCTATCCCAACTTCAGGGACAGCCAGGTTAAACGGAGCAGAAAATCGGGTAGTCTTAGCGACCAAGGACTCTCTATCCTTCCATGGTTTCAGCAAGTTCACGTGATAGAGCTGCTCAGGTTTTCGTCTTCCCAGTTGGCTAATTTTATAATTCACCACCCCCTTTTTCTCCAACACTTCATAGGGACCCTGCCATTTGGCTAGGAATTTACTTTCGACCATGGGGACCAGCACCAACACCCTATCACCAGGTGCAAAGGAACGGACCTGGGCCCCACGATTGTAAATCCTTTGTTGAGCCAATTGGGCTTGGGCTAAATGTTCCTTCACAATGGGCATCACTTGGGCAATTCTATCTTGCATTTGGGACACATGTTCAATCACACTTCAATGAGGGGATCTCTCACTCTCCCATGTTTCCCCTGCTAATACTGAGAATGGAAACTCAGGAGAATCCTCACAGTTATAGGTTTCTGGAGTAGATGGTTCAGACTCAGAAGAACCACCTACTGGGGAATCTGGGCAGTCCCAGAGTTCCCAGAACTTTGGGAAATCCCTTTCCACAATGGCGTCATGCTGCAGTTTTGGAACTAAACCCACCTGGTGACACAAGTTACCGAGGGAGGTTTCAAAGGAAACCGTAGTCACCGGATATTCTTGAGTGTCCCCATGTACACAAACTACAGCCATTTTCCTCGGATGTAAGGTTTTTCCCACCACTAGATCACTTTTCACTAAGGTGACCAGGCTACCTGAATCCAACAATACCACAACATTTTTACCATCTAAGCACATTCTACATAAAGGTTTCTCATTTCCCTTTATTGCAGTGCATGTGGTTGCAAAAAGGGACTGTCGTCTCTCTGTCAGAAAGTCACACTGCATGGGTTCATCACCCACTGGGCAAACCGCTGCTACATGTCCCTCTTCCCGGCAAATGTAACAAATCAACCTTCTGGTCCTCTCCTGTGGGATGGGTCTTCCAGGCCGCTCTTGCCAAATATTAGCAGTAGTCCCGATAATTCCTCTAGTTGCTGCTTGGTACCTCTCTCCACCCCCATCCCTTGATGCAGTCTTACCTATAGGTGGGGAGGGTCTGGTCTTGGGGTGAAAAGTCTGTGCGTCTCTGGTGGAAGAGCACAAATTCTCTGTTGTTAGGTACCTTTCGACCAGGTCTACAAGTTTGTCTGTGGTTTCCGGACCACCATGGTTCACCCATTTCTGCAGGGTGTTAGGAAGAGAACTAAGAAATTTGTCCATGACTACTCGCTCCAAAATTTTTGGTCCGAACAGAGTTTCTGGCTGCAGCCATTTCCTAGCCAAATGGATGAGGTCATACATCTGCGACCGAGGTGGCTTCCTCTGTTGATAACTCCAATTGTGGACCCGCTGAGCACGGACATCCAGGGTTACACCGAAACGTGCCAATATTTCCTCTTTTAATCGATCATAGTTTTTTGCGTCTGCAAGCTCCAAATCAAAATATGCCTTTTGGGCTTCTCCAGATAATAGGGGGCCACTAGTCCAGCCCACTGGTCTTTAGGCCAACTCTCTCTTTCCGCTACTCTCTCAAACGTGGTCAGAAACATTTCAGGGTCCTCATCTGCAGTCATCTTTGGCAATAAGTGTCTTACCCGAAAAGTCGGTATGTTACTGGCCTGACTCCCAGCCTCTGTCTGCTGTCTCTGAAGCTGTTTCACGATGGCCTCCATTTGCTTCTGGTGTCTCTGTTCCAAGCCTGCAATGCTCTCTTGGTGAGCCTGTTGTTGAGCTGCAATGCTCTCTTGGTGAACCTGTTGTTGAGCTGCAATGCTCTCTTTGTGAACCTGTTGTTGAGCTGCGTAAGCCTGTTTTTGAGCTGCAATGCTGATGTTGATTTGCATTTGCTATAGCCAGCTGTTTCAGTATCTCCTCCATTTTTTGGTTTTCTTTAATATGCCCGCATTCTTCACCATGTGTAAGGGGTTAGCTTGGTAGCGGGGTGTGTGACTCCTTGGATGGGTTCACTACACACTGAATTTATACAGACAGGCAGTCGAAGATGGTTGAAAACAAAGATTTTGGTTTATTCTTCCATCTTGCTGGAAACAAGTGCAAGCATCCAAACAGCATAAACAAAATCAAACATAAAATAAACCCTGGCCACTTGGGGCGTCTATCTTCACCACACAGGAACCTATCTATGGAGTCTGGCACAGCCTAGTGCTGGGCAGACACTGCTGGTCATACAGCAGAAAAACAATAGTCTTTTGATTTTTATCACACAGAAAAATCAATCCTCTCCTCACCTTCTCAGAAGACTTTCAGTACACTGCTCTCCTTACTCACAAAGCCTCAGGATGCAGCAATTCAGTGGTAATCCTCTGGATTACTTATAGAGGCCTTAATTGCCTCATTCTGAACAGCTGACGTTTTCCAACGCCCTTAGACCTTTTCTGGCTACTTTGCAGCAGACGCCTAATAACAATTGGTGTATTGTCTAAACAAGGCAGAAATGTATGTCCCATCTGTGACAACACCCACAGATTTACCTGACTTCCTGTCACAATATATATATATATATATATATATATATATATATATATATATATATTGTGGTAATTGAGATTAAAACAGACTTTAATTGGTATTCCCAAATACCAGTAAGATTTAATTAAAGTGGATGTATACTCGATTCATTAAATTTGAGCTGGGCACATATATCTGCAGTGTTTTGTTATCTCTTTTGATTTTCAATTAGCTAAGCTCTCTTCTGAATGGTTCCTCTGTTATCAGCCTGAGAAATCCTAACAAATTCTCTGACTTTTAAGATAAAAGCAGCCTGAATCTTTTGTTGGAGGAGGTTGCTAAAATAGAGTAGCAAAGAGCAGCTCATATTACAAAACAGCTCTGAGAGTCTCTGCCTATCATGAGAGGGGGTGTGTGCCTTTCCTCCAATCAGCAATGTTAGCTATCTTGGCTGTATGCCCAGACATCAAACTCTGTGTTAACCAGGAAGATAAAATCTCCTAACAATCTCAACTTTCTAAACAGTCTATAAATGTGAAGACAGCAGAAATACATATAAAACCTATGTAGGGAGATTTGCTCATCTCTATGTATCATCTGAGGCTGTTCACTTCACTGGGTGTATGGAGTGTTTACATCCACTTTAAGTCAGCAGATCTATTTTTTTTAACTGTATTGCTTTAAAATTTCTATCATCAATCTAATTGAAAACAAAAAAACAAAAAAACAAAAAACAACAACATTTAAGGGCCACAAAAGGTCCCTCTCTATGATCACAGTCACTATGAAATGGTAAGAATGGAGTGCTGGTGACAAAAATTCCTGCTGTGTACAGATGGTTACATCCAAAGTTTCCATCAGAATGAAAACCCTCCTGCTGTGCTTTTCCTTTAGAAAGCAATTGATCCCATGTCATGAGTATCAAATGTAAATCTGTAATTTGTAAACAATTGAATAGAAATGTGAAAAAAAACTGATAAAAAATATACATTTAAAAATGTATTAACTTTCTATAAGGTTATATAACTTTAAAAAAAATCTAAAACATTTTACACTATTTTTTTTACAAAACATGCAAAATTAAAAAGTAATTGGCTTTTTTTACAACTAAATGATTTTAAATATACTGAGGGGGCTTTCTCCCAAGTAAATAGCAACCCCACACTTTGCTTCATTATGAATCATGCTACTAAGTAATTGAAGCAATATTCTCATGTGTTCTAGAGAAAAATTATCTGCTGCTCAAAAACACAAACAGGAAATATGACTTTTCCAAATTTTCTAAAACATAAGAGAAATATTATAAAGAAGATGTTCTCAGCTGAACAAAGTCTCTTAACACAGACTTATCAGATTTACTATAAGTCAACAAAAGAAATAATCCTGAGTTTAAAATTGAATCTCTTTGCAGGGAAAATTGCTTCAATAGAATTATGAAGAAAACATGACATATGGTTTAAAGCGTAACTCCAGGCTTTAGTAAACTTTAAACAGTTTGCTTGGACCAAGCTAGTCCAAACAAACAATACACTAACACATGCAGTGGCTGTGTGTGCTGTATAAACTGCATGTAGCGTCAACTACATACAGTATACAGTAAGATAACCAATGGACTTGCTCATAACATATAAAGTTTAACAAGAATTACAGAGAAGCGATCTGTGATATTTAATTGCAGTTTCATATGCAGAGGTCTTTCTGGATCACATCCTAATAAACTGGGAAACGGGCACCTGGTAATCCCCTGGCGCATCATAGCAGGGCCACAAAAGTGGCCCACAAAAAAGCTACAATCAAAAAATATATTTTTTCCTATAAAGTTTAATTTGCCATAAGAAGGAAGTGAAGTTATATACCTTTCTTACTGGACTTGTATTAATGCAAACAACCCCTAAAGTGTGTCCAACATAACACAGGTAGGCTCCAGGTTAAAACAATAGTCTCCTAGGGACCCAAGCTGTGAATGAAAGAGAGGGGTAATATGTATGTGTTATATGTACACACACACACATATAGTGCTAAAGATCATTTCATCTCTAGCAATGAGCACTAAAAAGATATTAAACTGTCCATATTAGACAAATGAACTCAAAAAGGAAGAGGGTTGGTGGCATGGCTTGGGCATGCTGGTGTAAAGAAGTGAGGATGAGAGCTCCTGGGGATATTTAGCCTTTATACCGAGGGACTGTATCACTGGTGCCCTGTTCTAACATGCCCAGCAAGCAGAGAGCCTACTCGCAGCCCATGATGCTGCATCTCACCCTGGCACACTGGAGGCTTACCTCATTGGTGGCCCTGACTCCCGCTCAGACCGATCTAAGATGACGCTGAAGCTCCGACAGTCACAGACACAGGCAGCCTCTCCTATGACAGATATGAACTCTGCAGCTTTGCTGCACCATGCAAAGGTATGTGGTGTCAGTCCAGCTTCCTCACATTCTCCTGCCTGATGCTCTGACACCGGCTCTGTTCTGACTGATTTTGGTAGTGACTGGGACATTAGAGTACACATCAGACACATCAGAGACACACAAAGTCTGATATCAACCACCTCATTTCCACAGTGGATAATTGCTTTAAAGAGGCTCTGGTGCATTTAAAATCTGAGACCACTGCCCTAGGCAATCACGTGGAGACCCATGAATCAGGGCAAGAGGACATTGCTATGGACGTAAAATAGAAAATAGTGCAGCGCTAAAAACGAAAAATCAAAAACATAAAATCAGTCCCGGATCATATAGTATGAGAGCCAAGGATAAGATGACACCAACAAGTCAGAATCTGGGTGCTTGGAAAATGTTGCAATTACTGTGTATTCTTATTAGTGCTTCCACCACCTTATGTACAGGCCACTCACCTCACGCTGTGGACCTCTGAATTAACAGATGGGTCATTTAAGCATTTCCCACAAGGGTATTGACCACATCTTTCTTGCCACAAGCATGATTTATCCTCTACTATTATTCTCTTCTCGTGGGCAGACCACTGTGCCGTGTGCACCACAATTGCCTCTCCAATACCTAGAGCTCAAGATACATCTTGGTGTATAAATAATACCACTCTCTCTCACCCCTTTCACTGATTAGACATAGAAATAGCTCTTAAAGATTATCTTTCCAACAATGCCACCAACGATATTCCCACAATGACATTATGGGAAGCCCATAAACCCATTATTCGGGCCAAATTGTTTCAACAAGCAGCATCCCTTAAGCGTGGCTGCAAGATCTTATCCCAAAAATTAGAAGCATTGCGGGTGATTCACTACCCCACAACATTCGTACACTTAAAAAACAGCTCGCAATACAGTACGTACATGAGTAATACCATTAAAATACTAGAAGTGCTTCATTCCAACCTCACCAAACTCTACTCACCCTCTCAAGAATTTGACCTTGCTAATGCAGACGCCCTTTTTTCCCATATTTCCCTTCCAACACTTAACCAAGATCTATTTGAAATGCAGTAGATCCTGAAGACAGGAAATGCAGTGTTTTCCACTTTCAGGACATTCATTTATTTTAAAATGTGTATGCTTTTTTCAATATACAGTATGAATGTCCTGAAGATGGAAAACACCACATTCTCCATCTTGAAGGAACCATCTTACCCTCTCACCCAATGAATTGCACATACTGGATTTGGGTCTGATGTTCTGCCCTGATCAACAGATTGATATATTTAAAATGATCAAGGATCCCCATTTGTTCGCTAGGTGACTAATGTTTAAAGTAATTTACAAAAAGGAAAATCAAAATAATGATTTAACTTCTTTGTGGCTTGTCTGTATAGCAAAATGTGACACTCGATGACATGCATGCACTCAGAGACTTGGAAGAACTATGGGAGGAAGATAATGGGGATGAGGATCACATTTTTTAACTATTGTCTGAACAGGATACTATTGACACTAATCCCTTGGACATTTCAAATCCAATAGAGCAAACCTAACCCCCTCCCCTGCCATATAAGTCAAAATCTAAATGTTTTTTCCTATCCTGCTTGGAAATCCAAATACATGGGCATTTGAGAGAATTTGAGTCCACCTTTAAATTTAACAGAAGTCAGAATTAATTTTACCATTTTATTATTTCATTTTTTATTTTAAATTTATAAATTTACTTTATTTTTCATCGTTCCTTTTTTTTTATTATTTCTATACACATTGATTTTATGCTTAGAATTTTTTGGTATTTTAGCCTATCTTTATATTGCTAAAAACAGTCCCCTGTCATTTTCCCTTGTCAGCCTTTTTAAGCAAAAATGTCATGGGTTTTGCAGCTGTCACTTATCGTTTCCCTCATTTGCTGGTTTAAATAGCATTGTATTTACATTGAGTGGCATGACATTGACATAGAAGAGTGTCCCTGAAACATCAGCCCACTCAATCCACGCACTTTAGTTTCCTTTAACAGTCCAGATGGAAGCCTCACATGCTGAAAGTGGTCTGTACTAGGGTTGAGCGAACCCGAACTGTGAAGTTCGGGTTCGTACTAGACTTTTGGGTTTTTGGTACCCGCACCTGAACCCGAAACAATTTGCTGTAAGTTCAGGTTCAGTGTTCAGCAATGTAATGGCGCGCTGCAGGGCAGCCAATCACCATTTGTTTTACTCGTGTGACCTAAAAGCCATCACAGCCATGCCTACTAATGGCATGGCTGTGATTGTCCAGTGCAGCATGTGACCCAGCATGTGACCCAGCCTATATATAAGCTAAAGGCACATAGCACAGCTCGTCACTCTGCTTTAGATAGGGTAGGGAAAGGCTGCTGCTGAGGGAGAGAATTAGATAGGAGTCAGACTGTCCTGCTTCAGAAATCAAATTACACCAGCACTGCATATGTTCCTGTGAGATAATCTCCATTAGATACTTTAGGGAAAGGTTCCTGGTTGTGCTTGTAGGGAGAGAAATATATAGGAGTCAGACTGTCCTGCTTCAGAAATCAAATTACACCAGCACTGCATATGTTCCTGTGAGATACTCTGCTCTAGATACTTTAGGGAAAGGTTCCTGATTCTGCTTATGTTACTGTGAGCTACACCCTTTACATACTTTTCTTCTATTGTGCTATTCAAAAAACATCCATTTAGGGCAAAAAAAAATGTTTTGCAGTGTTTCCACCATATATGTACGTGTGAGATACACCCTTTATATACTTTTCTTCTATTGTGCTATTCAAAAAACATCCATTTAGGGAAAAATATAATTTTTTGCAGTGTTTCCTTTAGTGTTTGCAGTGTTTCCTCCATATCTGTAGGTGTGAGATAAACAATTTAGCTAGTGTTCTTCTATTGTGCTATTAAAAAAAAAAAATATTTAGGCCAAGAAAATATATTTTTCAGTTTTTCCTCCAGTGTTTGCGGTGTTTCCTCCATATCTGTAGGTGTGAGATAAACACTTTAGCTAGTGTTCTTCTATTGTTCTATTCAAAAAACACCCATTCAGGGCAAAACATATATTTTGAAGTGTTTCCTCCAGTGTTTGCAGTGTTTCCTCCATATCTGTAGGTGTGAGATAAACACTTTAGCTAGTGTTCTTCTATTGTTCTATTCAAAAAACACCCATTTAGGGCAAAAAATATATATTTTGCAGTGTTTCCTCCAGTGTTTGCAGTGTTTCCTCCATATCTGTACGTGTGAGATAAACACTTCAGCTAGTGTTCTTCTATTGTTCTATTAAAAAAACACCCATTTAGGGCAAAAATATATATTTTGCAGTGTTTCCTCCAGTGTTTGCAGTGTTTCCTCCAGTGTTTGCAGTGTTTCCTCCATATCTGTATGTGTGAGATAAACACTTTAGATACTGTTCTTCTATTTTGCTATTCAAAAAACACCCATTTAGGGCATAAAAATATATTTTGCAGTGTTTTTTTATTTTTATGTATTTTATGTTATTTGAAGTTATTTCCCTATCCACATTTGTTTGCATAGTACTTGTCATGCTCTTACCAACATTTTGCTGCCATTTACAGCCCTCTAGCCCTTTCCATTACTTTTTTAGAGACATTTTAGTAGTCAAAAGTTAAGGTCCCAATTGACTTCAATGGGGTTCGGGGTCAAGTTTGGGTCAAGTTCGGGTCCCGAACCCAGACTTTTTTCCGAAGTTCGGCCGAACCCGTCGAACCTGAACATCCAGTTGTCCGCTCAACTCTAGTCTGTAACTCTGGTGGTCTGGCATTCCATCTCCTGTCTCAGTGGTCCTACATCTCACTTTGCTGTTCTGAATCCCTGTGAAATTAACTCCAGTCCTACTCAGCCCTCACAGTTTGCAGCATTGATTCTACCAAGCAGGGCAGAGGGCTCAGTGCGCATGCTGACAATTTCACCCCTGAAGTGCTTCCCAGAGACTGTTATTTGCGTCTTTCCGTGATGTTTTAATAAACTTTGACATTTTATTGATTCAATAACCTGGCTATTTGTGTGCTCCAAATTTAACAGCCACTCAAAAATAAGCGTTATTTTCTCTGCAGAACAACAAAGAGATAGTAATGAAGCCTTCAGACAGAGGTGAAAAAATTGTAGTAATGAACAAACTAGCATATGAACAAATTTGTCTAAAAATCTTAAGTATTTGGGGCTGGTATGCAATTATCTCTGAATCACATGTGGATAGCTTTACAAAAGAACATACAATATATTGTACATTCACATCAGTCCCTGTCCTCAAGAAGCTTGCAATATAAGGTCACTAACTCACATTTATACATATACTAGGGACAGTTTGAACAGGAGCAAATTAAAGTGATACTAAGAGCCGGTTCACACTGGGGCAGCACGACTTGCCGAGTGACTTGGCAAGGCGATCTGCCCACGACTTCAGAGGCGACTTGCAAAATTCCTTCTGTATTGAAGTCAATGCAAGTCGCCCTGAAGTCGTCCCAAAGTAGTACACAAACCTTTTTCTAAATTGGAGCGACTTGAGTCGCTCCTATTAGAACGGTTCCATAGTACAGAGCGGATTGTGACTTGTCAGGCGAATAAGTTGCCTGACGAGTCGCCCCTGTGTGAAGGGGTTCAGGTTTTAAAAAACAAAAAACAAAAAAACATGTCATACTTACCTCCACTGCGCAGCTAGTTTTGAACAGAGTGGCCCTGAACACCATTTTCTGGGGTATCTTGGCTTTGTCTCGCTTTAGATTACCCCCTATGGGAAGCGCTTTGATTGACAACAGCGGGAGCCAATGGCTGCAGTCCGACACAGGACCTTCCAGGGCTCAGGTTAGTAAAACGGGGGGCTGGGGACGGTAACTGTCACATGTTTTTCAAAAGGAAGGGGATGAGATTTAACCAAAAAAATTATATTACATTTATACATTAGATAAAATATATAATCCATGTCATAGTTATCCTTAGCCTTTATGCCCACAGCAATTAAATTGCTCTGGCACAATAACATTACTACAGTGCTCAGGAAAGAATTTAAATAAAGCATCACCTATCATCACAATTTTTTTTTCGTAATTTCTGTCTTTTAGTATACAAAAGAAAATGTTTTACTGCAAGACTACAAAGAAAGAGCTAAGGGAGGTTATTATAAAGGTGTCTCCTTCATGTAAATGAATCGCTTCACAGAGAGCAGGGCTCTGGGAGGGTAGGATCTGAGGAGTGGGACTCTCCCTGTTCTCACTGGTCAGGTTATTTAACTAGGAACGGTTGAATTCTAATTGTGATCCATTCATTCCTGCACTGCAGCAGCACAGCTAGCTATCAGAACAGGCTGTGTATAAAGGTATTTCATTTAACCACTTAAGCCCCAGACTATTTTGTTGCTAAAGGACCATGTCCCTTTTTGCGATTTGGCACTGCAACTGACAATTGCGTGGTCGTGCGATGTGGCTTCCAAAAAATTGACGTCCTTTTTTCCCACAAATATAGCTTTTTTTGTGGTATTTGATCACCTCTGCGTTTTAATTTTTTGCGCTATAAACAAAAATAGAGCAACGATTTTGAAAAAAAATGCAATATTTTTTACTTTTTACTATAATAAATATCCCCCCCCCCAAAAAAAATATAAAAAATATATATATATATATATATATATAAATGTTTTCCTCAGTTTAGGCCAATACTTATTCTTCTACATATTTTTGGTAATAAAAATTGCAATAAGTGTTTATTGATTGGTTTATGCAAAAGTTAGAGCATCTACAAAATAGGGGATAGTTTTAATAAATATTTTTATTAATATTTTTTTTTTACTAGTAATAGTGGCGATCAGCGATTTTTATCATGACTGCGTCATTATGGCAGACACATCGGACACTTTTGACACTATTTTGGGATAAGTGCTATAAAAATGCACTGATTACTGTGAAAATGACTCTGGCAGTGAAGGGGTTAACCTGTAGGAGGCGCTGAAGGGGTTAAGTGTGACCTAAGGGAGTGATTCTTACTGTGTGGGGCGTAGCTTGGCATGTGACGTCACTGATCGTCGTTCCCTGTGACAGGGAACAGACGATCAGTGACACTCTCACTATGAAGGTTTGTTTATACTTACCTCTCCCCGTTCTTCAGCTCTGTGACCCGATCACGGGACACCGGTGGCTATTAGGTATGCCGGTCCCGTGGTCACGGAGCTCACGACCGGGTCACGAGCATGCCGCCGGCGGCGCGAGCGCGGCCCGCGGCTAGGCTCTTAAAGGGGACGTACCAGTACGTGCTTATGCCCAGCCGTGCTGCTCTGCCTACATATATCAGTCCGTCCGTGTGTACGAGGCCTAAGTATTACAGTTGTTAAATAATCCCCCCATGTATATACCGTATATATACACATATATATAAAATCTGATTTTTCTCCCTCAGACTTGCTATAAACAAGTTTGTTTGAACCAATTCCTATCAAACAAATGCCTTGGTAACAATTACACAGGCTTTCCTCAAACAATGGGAACTTACAGTTGTGCTTGAAAGTTTGCATACCCTGGCAGAAATTGTGAAATTTTGGCATTAATATTAAAAATATGACTGATCATGCCTAAAAACTGTCTTTTTTTAAGGATAGCAATCACATGAAGCCATTTATTATCACAGTTGCATCCTTTTTAAATCCTAATGATAACAGAAATCACCCAAATGGTCCTGATAAAACGTTTACATACCCTGGAGTGTTTGGTCTTGGTACAGACACAGAAGGTGGCACACACAGGTTAAAATGGCAATTAAAGGTTAATTTCCCACATTTGTGGCTTTTTAAATCACAATAAGTTTCTGTGTATAAATAAACAATGATTTTGTTAGCTCTCACATGGATGCACTAATCAGACTAGACACTGAGCCATGATGAGGTAGAAAAGAACCTGCATAACAAGGAAATTAAACTTTACAAAGATGGAAAAACATATAAAAAGCTATCCAAAGCCTTGAATATGCCAGTCAGTACTGTTTAATCACTTATTAAGAAGTGGAAAATTAGGGGCACTTTTGATACCAAGCCAAGGTCAGGTAGACCAAGAAAGATTGCGGCCACAACTGGCAGAAGAATTGCTCAGGATACAAAGAAAACCCCACAGTTAACCACAGGAGAAATTTTTGCTCTCCAAAAAGATGATGTGGTTGTTTTTAAGGAGCACAATTAAACGATACTTGAACAAAAAAGAGCTGCATGGCTGAGCTGTCAGAAGGAAGCCTTTACTGCACCAATTCCAAAAAAAAAACAATGAGACATGTCAAGGTGTTGCTGGGCATATTGTAACTAGGCTTTTTTTGTGGAACTTGTACAGTAAAGGCTTCTTTCTGGTAACTTGACCATTCAGCTCTTTTTTGTTCAGGTTTTATCGTATTGTGCTCCTTAACCACTACCCGACGGCCGTACGACATTATACGGCCGCGGGGTGGTTCTGAATCTCTAACAGGCCGTAAAAAGAAGGCCTGCGCGCGCAACCAGCGGCGCGGGCGCACGTCCGACGGCGGCGTGCGCGTGCTCGCCGCATCGCTGAGATGCCGATGCGAGTGCCTGGCGGCTGTGATGTCCGCCAGGGACTCGGGATCGGCGGCTACAGGGACAAGACATGGAGCTCTGTGTGTAAACACAGAGATCCACATCCTGTCAGGGGAGAGAGGAGACCGATCTGTGTCCCTTGTACATAGGTCACCTCCCCCAGTCACCCCCCCTCCACCTACAGTTAGAACACAATTTAGGGTACACATTTAACCCCTTCCTCACCCCCTAGTGTTAACCCCTTCAATGCCAGTCACATTTATACAGTAATTAGTGCATATTTATAGCACTGATCGCTGTATAAATGTGAATGGCGCCAAAAATGTGTCAAAAGTGTCCGATGTGTCTTCCACAATGTCGCAGTCACGAAAAAAAATGCTGATCGCCGCCATTAGTAGTAAAAAAAAATAATAAAAAATAATAATAATTCTGTCCCCTATTTTGTAAGCGCAATAACTTTTGCGCAAACCAGACGCTTCTTGCGATTTTTTTTTTTTTCAAAAATATGTAGAAGAATACGTATCGCCTAGACTGAGAAAAAAAATGTTTTTTTAAAAAAAATTGGGCTATTTATTACAGCAACAAGTAAAAAATATTTTTTTTTTTTTCAAAATTGTCGCTCTATTTTTGTTTATAGCGCAAAAGATAAAAACTGCAGAGGCGATCAAATACCACCAAAAGAAAGCTCTATTTGTGGGGAAAAAAGGACGTCAATTTTGTTTGGGAGCCACGTCGCACGACCGCGCAATTGTCAGTTAAAGTGACGCAGTGCCACAAGCTGAAATTTCACCTGGTCAGGAAGGGGTATATGTGCCCAGTAAGGAAGTGGTTAAAAACAACCAGACCATCTTTTTCCAGAGCAGCCTGTATTTCTCCTGAGGTTACCTGTTTTTTACCTTTTTTGTTCTTTTTTTATTTTTTTTATTTTTAATAAAGGACTTGTCCTAAACTGTCTCCCGTGGTTTTTAAAATGTTGACACTTTTTTTTGTGAAATGGTAGGGGTACAATGTACCCCGTTACCAATTCACATAGGGGGGCCAGGATATGGAGTTCCCCTTTGAGATTCAGATAAACCCCCCGCCCGCAGACCCCCACAACCACCGGGCAAGGGTTGTGGGAATGAGACCCTTGTCCCTATCAACATGGGGACATCCTCCCCACGTTGAGGGCATGCGGCCTGGTACAGTTCAGGAGGGGGCGCTCTCTCGTCCCACCTCTTTTCCTGCGGCCTGCCAGGTTGCGTGCTCAGATAAGGGTCTGGTATAGATTTTTGGGGAACCCAATGCCATTTTTTTTGGTGCGGGGTTCCCCTTAAAACCCATACCAGACTTGAAGGGTCTGGTATGGATTTTTTGAGGGAACCCCACACCATTTTTTTAAAATGGCGCAATGTTCCCCTTAATATCCATACCAGACCTGAAGGGTCTGGTGATAGAATTTGGTTCGGGATTCCCCTTAATATTCATACCAGACCCAATAGGGTAATGGACTAAGGGGGGGAACCCATGCTGTTTTTTTCAATGATTTGTATCTGTATTGCCGGGACCAGACAATTCATTATAGCCGCGAGTAGTTTTAAATTCCTTTTTTTCCTTTAGAAATTTCATTTTGTTCAGGGACTTTTCTAAGCACGTAAACATGCGTTACTTTACAGGCATACTATAAACGCCCCCCCCCCCCAGGTACGAAATTTAAAGGAATATTTCACTTTTATTGTTTCACTTTAAGCATTACTAAACTCACTGCTTTTTTTTGCATTTGTAATTGTCCCCTGGGGCAGAACCCTGGTCCCCAAACTCTTTTTATGACAATAACCTGAATTGTAGCCTTAAAAATTTGCAACTTTTATTTTTTTATGTTTGTGTCCCATAGACTTTAACGGTGTTCGCGAGTTCGAACAAATGTTTTGCCTGTTCACATGAACAGAACTGCTGCGAACCAAGCCAGGGGGTGTTCGGCTCATCCCTAAGTATAAATGCACATTAATAAACTGCAGAGGTCTGAGCTTTCTTGCTTATAATGCAAAGTAACCTTAATAGATGAAAGCAAAACAATACTCTTACAATACAATTTATAATGCAATCTTATAAAATTATTTCATATTAATAATGTTTGATACCAGTCTTCTAAGAATAGGAAAACTATTTAATCTGAAGTGATACTTAAACATTAGAAGATATTGTCTGGAAAATTGGAAGAAAGGTTTAATACTATTTTTGCTAATAAACCATTACATTTATCAGTGATAAATAAGACAGAGGGAGAGGGGGAGAACTAGTCCTACTAAGCACAATATACATTGTCATACATATAGATTATGAGGGGACATGGAATTACTTCTGTGGGATATATATGTTTTTCAGTATTTTTATGGGTTAGGGTTCTTCTTGCACTGTATAGTTTGACATTTTTTATTTTTACTATTTCTTACATTACATGGTGGTGCAGCTTATTTCTCCATTTGAGGCTTTAGCCTTTAGTGTTCTGTTATAGTAAATTTTAATAAATATACTGTACAAATTAACTCTTCTTTCTTTCTAGCACCTGTACCAGGTTTATTTTAATGACAAATTCCACATTTAGTTAACTTTCAAGGAGCAATTTTGTTTACAGTACATTCTTGCTAGGCTGCTGGGATCTAATAATGATTCAGCATTATGAAGAAGTATGAGAACCAACCATAATTCACTAATTAGTTAAAGGAAAAAAAAAGTTTTTATGATATTTGCTTTGTAAAAAAAAGTAATATCTAATAATAGGTCTTCTAAGTGTAGAGATACTGATTCATCAGGTAAAACTCTAATGCCGCGTACACACGGTTGTTTTTCGGCATGAAAAAAAATGTAATTTTCAGCATGTCCAAAAAACAATGTTTTTCCAACTTCATCATTAAAAACGATGTTGCCCACACACCATCGTTTTTGAAAAATGACGAACAAAGCGCGGTGACGTACAACACGTACGACTGCCCTCTAAAGGGGAAGTTCTATTCGTCTTTGGGCTGCTTTTAGCTTATTCCTTGTTAGTAAAAGACGATTCGCGTTTTTTTGTCCATTACAGCGTGATGAATGTGCTTACTCCATTATTAATGTTATTTTTACTAGAACGAGCGCTCCCGTCTCATAACTTGCTTCTGGGCATGCACGGGTTTAAAACTTCGTTTTTGCCCACACACGATCATTTTGTACAGCACAAAAAACAACATTTTGAAAAACGACATGAAAAAATGCAGCATGTTCAAATTTTTTTTGTCGTTTTTCAGAAGCCGAAAAATGATGTGAAGCCCACACACGATCATTTTAAATGACGTTTTAAAAAATTACGTTATCAGTTTCTCATGCATCCCATCACTAGTGTAAGTTTTGCACTTCTGGCACTGTATGGTTCTGACTCTCATACAGTGCATATAGTGAAGGATAGAGGGTTGCTTGCATGCTACCTTATCCAGTTACAACACCTTTGTATTCTTTATCATTAAGCATCTCAGATAAAATCCATTATATACAGAGCCAATCAGAATGGCCCTGAACCTTGTAATTGTTGTGCCCCAATCACAGCCATTACAAATGTAAACATTAGTAGTGTTTAAAAATATTCAGCACAGTCACAATGGAGTAAGCAGTCTGCCATTTGTTGTAAACAGGCTGAATGTTTGTAAAAACAGCAGGAATGAGCATTGTGGCAGATCAAAGGAGAAGATGGGGAGTCTCAAAGTGCCTCACACCACTAATGTGTGTGTGATTATTTTTAAAGTTAAAGAAGTAAAAGGTAAATGTAAACTAGCCAAATGTTTGGCCTTTGTTTGGTTTGTGTAATAAAAAAATATATTTAAAACATGGTTATCAACCAAATGCAGACTGGGCCATAGCTGAAAGATGGCTACAGTGCAGTTGGCTTATTCTGGGAGGGTGTTAATGGAGCATAATCTTGCTCCCACGCGCCCCCTGGGGCACACTCCCAGAAATATCCATGGGCATCAAAAATCACGGTAAATGGCCGCTGATATCAGCTGTTTACTATGTGATCGCTCAAATGCCCATTCCAGCCATGCCCATACTCTGCAATACCCTGAAATACCCTGCAATACCCTGCAATGTTCTGCAATACCCTTCAATACCCTGTTGGGCCTCTGTATGTGGCCATGCTGTGTAAAAGTCTCACACATGTGGTATCACCATACTCAAGAGGTAGTAGAATGTATTTTGGGGTGTAATTTGTGGTATGCATATGCTGTGTGTGAGAAATAACCTGATAATGACAATTTTGTGAAAAGTAAAAAAAAAATAATTTTGCAAAGAATTGTGGGAAACAATTACAACTTCAAAAACCTCACTGTGCCACTTTCTAAATACATTGGAATGTCTTCTTTCAAAAAGGGGTAATTTGGGGGGTATTTGTACTTTCATGGCTTTTTAGGGTCTCAAGAAATGAGATACGGCATCGGTACTTCAGGTGTGATCATTTTTTAAAAGATTGGCACCATAGATTGCGGACTTCTATAACTTTACAACATATGTTTTGGCCAAAATGTATGAAGACATTTTTTTTTAAACAGAAACAAATACATTTTTTTTTACAGAATTTTCAGTATTTTTTGATTTATAGCGCAAAAAATAAAATACCCAGCTGTGATTAAATACCACAAAAAAGAAAGCTCTATTTGTGTAAAAAAAAAAAAAAAGACAAACATTTCATATGGGTACAATGTTGCATGGCTAAGTAATTATCATTCAAAGTGTGAGAGCACCGAAAGGTAGGGGGTTTAAGTGTCCAGTGGTCAAGTGGTTAAATACCACCGAAAGAAATTTCAATCTGTTCATTCATCTCTTTCTATTGCCATCTAAGCCATGATTTGTTTATATTGCAACCACCTAGTGAGTGGTATAAAAGTATTGCCACCTGTACTACCAGGTTACATTCTTTTTTTTTTGCACTTGGACAGTCTAACTTTTAAATTCTGTTGAATATAGCATACAATGAGGAGCGAGGTTTAGTTACAGGACAATTTTTTTTATGAGAGATTATAGGAAAGTCTCAAGAGAAAGTTTATTATGGATGTAGAGGAAGAGAATTGGGTGACGTGTATTTTTTATTGGTTATTTTATTGTATTTATGTTGTAGTGTGTTACATGGTTTTATGTATTTGTTTATATATATGTTTTTTTTCTGTTGAAAGGACTGCAGTTTATTTTTTTCATTTTATTTATTATTTTATGTATCTATTTGTTTATGAATTGTAGAATGACAAATACATTGTTGGATTCTTGATATCAGTCTCACAAAAAAAATATAAAAAAGGAATTTGAGTACAGTGGTGCAAACTATTATAGCACTGAAAACTGACAAATAGCTTGGTGATGAAGGTGTATATACAGGCTAGTACTGAAGTGGTTAATGCATAGGGTTCAGTAAACAGTACTTGTTAATAGTAACTATAACTTTATACAGTAGGCATCAATTTACCTTTATGTATACATTCCCAAATGGGTGCAACACACTGCTAAATTAAATTGAGTAAATCACTTTTGTAAAGCAAAACTTCAAAATAGTTGAGATTTGAAATCCCCAGATTCATTCTTATTTCTTTCTTAAGTCATGTCAGTATATTTTTCATTCATTTATTCACTCAGGCAATATATTTAAAAACAAAATTACACAATGATATTATAACTGAACAATATATAATAAATGAATTATAAATGTGATTAAATAGTTATCAAGTTAGCACTTTATTTTTATATACTGCTGTCTAAAAAAAATGATGAACGTAATAAAGACAATAAAACCTGGTTGTGTTCTTCTAACATAAACTCTGTTATTACTCACTAGAAAATATGTGCTCAATAATTAATTTATACTTCTTTGCTGTTTGATGTGATAATATGTTTCTCCCTGACCCTGTGCTAGTAAAAGCAACAGAATCAGCATCAGCTTGAAAATTGTTATTTTCTACTAGTTCATGACATTTACTGTAGTCTCTTGTGACCCGACTCTAACAGTTATTTTTTTTCTATTTCTTGATGATTGGCATACTGTCAAAATGTCATTTTACTGTAAATTATATATATAAAAAGCTATGGATCCAATTTTCTTTAAACATAACTCAACATGTAGTCTTGTTAATGTCTACTATTATTTTTATTATTATTAATAATAATAATAATAATAATAATAATAATAATAATAATAAGAAGAAGAAGAAGAAGAAGAAGAAGAAGAAGAAGAAGAAGAAGAAGAAGAAGAAGAAGAAGAAGAAGAAGAAGAAGAAGAAGAAGAAGAATACTAAAATGATAATTTCATGTTATACCTTTCTTTACTTTTATGGCAAGCTTGAAGAACTGAAGAAGCTGAATACTTTTAATTAGACATGTAAAATTAGTTTCGGTCCGAAAACAAATTTGAACTAAGTTTTGTTCATTTGGAAATGCCGATGCATCCGAATCTCTGAACTAATTAGTAACGAATAGCAACAAATTTTGTTGGAATTCTTTAAAATGTGTTATGTTTATTTGTTTCCTAATGAATTCCACAATTTGAATTTGGATCGTTCAAAAAATTATCAACCTATTCAATATCCGTGTGAAGAATAGCTGGTTGTTAAGCAGTGGGCCGTAAATACTTAACAACTGATGACTCATCAGCTATCAGCGGGCTTTCCCAGTGACAGTTTAAATGTCAACAAAACAATGCCGACAATACAAAATTTTTTAAAAAAATGGCGTGGGGGTCCCTTCAATCCATACCAGGCCTCCTCAACATGGGGCTTTGCCCATCACACCAAAGCACCTTGCCCCCATGTTGATTGGGACAAAGGTCTCTTCCTGACAACCCTGGCTGGTGGTTTTGGGAGTCTGTGGTCAGGGGGCTTATTGGAATCTGGAAGCTCCTTCAGATCCCAGACCCCCATGTAAATAAGTATGGGGTACTAAGAACCCCTAGTCATTCACCCAAAAAAGTGTCAAAATAAATAAAAACAGTACACAGGTTTATAACAAGTACTTTATTAAAAAAAAAAAGTAAAAAAAAAAAACAATGTCCCCCAATGTAGATCCATCATCAATCATGATGCTTGTCGCACTACTGGACCCGAAAAAGAAACAAAGGTCCATCCACAACAAAGGTTGAACGTCTAATGCTTACCCACAGAGTAACAGTTTTTAAACAGGTAAGGGACAGGCATGCCCCGGTCAGTGATGTCACATGGGGGCTGGGTTACATGCTGACATCATCTGGTGACTCCACCCCTTAAATATTTAAGAATTGTCAGGTGAAGGAGCAGGCAATCGGTGGGGAGCATTTAATGAGGCCAGAGGTTTTTTCGGGTCTGGCGGTGCAGTGGGCAGTGTTATTGACGATGGATCTACCCCGGAGGGGCATTGTTTTTAATTTTTTAATAAAGGAATTGTCAAAAATGTGTACTGTCTTTATGCACTTTTTACACTTTTTTGGTAAATAGGTCCATACTCAAACAACAGACTTGGGGGGGCATACCCTAAAAATGTGTTTACATTCAAGATGGTGCTTCTTTAAGACCGCAAACAGAACAAAATAGATTATAGCACACACATACATTTTTTTTTTTAAGTCCTGCAAGGCTATTTAAAAACACCTGAACATATTCAAAAGTATGGGGATTTGTTCACACTATATGGTCATAGAGTGCTAAGCCCCCTTACTGCTTCAAATTACCCCATTATCTGTGGGTCCTACACTAGTAATAGAATGAAAGATCCTGCGTCTCAACCATGGGAGAGAAACTCCTCTTTATGGGAGAACTGAAAGGACCCCTCCTATAACACTGATAGGAGGTAATGAAGGGGGAGGTGGTGTGCTCCAGCCCAAGGAACCTGGTCAGGATCCATGCATTATAAAAACAACAGACTTGGGGGCACACCCTAAAAATGCATTTACATTCAAGATAGTGCTGCTATAAGACCGCAAACAGAACAAAATAGATTATAACACACACATACAAAACTGACATTTAAATCCTGCAAGGCTATTTAAAAACACCTGAACATATTCAATAATATGGGGATTTGGTCACACCATATGGGTCCATACTCATTCACATGGGGGGACAGGGATCTGGTGCCCCCCTTGTTAAATGTGACTATGCAGGCAGTGACATAAAGCAACAATAATCTATCATAATGAAAAAGTAATGTAGAAAGATATTTTAAAAGATTAAACATGTATTGATACAATATATAAAAAAGAGGAGACATTCTTGAAATAGAGTCTCAAATGTGCATATAGTGAAAAGCAATATAAACGTACACATATAAACATGTATGAAGGCAAAGATACAACAATCGTTAACTGGACCAAAATGGTCCCATATACCAAAGATATTAATATAAAACACCTGATATGTTTTTAGACAAGAGCCCCCCCCACCCCAAAGCATCCCCCGTGTTGAGGGCATGTGGCCTGGTATGGTTTAGGAGGGGGGAAGCTCACTCATCCTCCCCTTTCTTGGCCTGCTGGGCTGCATGCTCAGATAAGGGACTGGTGGGGATTTTGGGGGGACCCCACGCCATTTCTTTTATTTTGGCATGGGGTTCCCCCAAGCCCTGGTATGGGTTGGGGGGACCCCACACTTTTTTACCCCCAGAATTTTCTATTGCTGCCATTATTTTGTTTACATTTCAGCTGTCAGTGGGGAAGCCTGCTGACAGCTGATGAGTCATGAGTTGTTAAGCACATGGCATCTAGCTTTTTGGCCCACTGCTTAACAACCAGTTATTCTTTGCACAAAATTTTAATTGGTTGATCATTTTTGGACCAATCTGAATTTGAAACTTAGAAAATTTGAAATTTTTTAGAAAATTTATAAACAAAACAACATTTTATGAAATCAAAACTAAACAAATCCCAAAACCAAACGAAATAAATTCCAAAACGAATCTGTCCAAAATGAAAAGAAACAATTTTTTTCCGTTCCGTACATGTCCACTTTTAATATAATTAGATTGAGAATGAGAATGGGGGAATGAGTGTTGGGCACTAAAGCAAGGCACATCCCATTTAACTATTTATCTTAGTGAGAGATAAGCAACTTTAGCTAACAGGAAATGGCTTGAACACCTTTGTTGATGAAAATCTATGGGCAATTTATAAATATTAAATAAACCACTTGCTTACTGGGCACATATCCCCCCTCCCAGGGCCGATCCTAGGGTCACAGGCGCCTGGGTGCAGAAATATTTCTGGTGCCCCCACATGGGCGTCGTCATTTTACTAACTCCTCCCCTTTACAAATGTATCTATGGCAATGACTCAACCACAGAGATGCTCCCCCATGAAGTATTCATTAACCTGGGATCCTTACATGATCTCTTAACAATAAACAAAATACAGGAAGAGAAGCAAAGTACTTTATTGGGACCTGGAGAGGGGCCTCTGCGATGGACACAGAGAGGGCTTCTGTTAAAGAGTCTGTTGGATGTTCGGCGCCCCCACCTCTGCAGGTGCCTGGGTGCAATGTACCCTGTGCACCCTGCCTAGGATCGGCCCTGGTAAGACAGCAGCCACAGGAGCATGGTGACATAGGAGTGCCTGTAATTAGTTCAGTAGTTTGCATGGCAGTAGTCAGCAGGTGGATGTGGGAGCAAGCAGGCTGGCAGTAGAAGATCTGGAATGGAAGACTGGAGTAGGCAGCTGGAAGCAGGAACCAGGTGAGGATTTGCTGGACTGAGCGCTTGTAGCAAACTGAATGAGCAAGATGTAGGGTCAGACAAGCCGGTAATGGTCAAGCAGATCAGACATAGATGGCAGACAGCAGGATAGTTGGGTCACAAGCCAAGTCGGTAACTAGAGAACTATCAAGCAGAATTAGGAGGCAGAAGAAGAATCCAAAGACAAGCTGAGGTCAGGGTATGTAGCAGAATATCACAGGTTAGAGGTAAGCCGGATCAAGATCAGAGGTCACACAGAATCAGGAACACCACACAGAAGCTGCAGACCAAACAGCAATGATTCCATTTAGAAACCTGTTTAAATAGCCCACTTGGCAGCAGCATTAGTAACGGGTGCTCATATTGATGCGCAAGTGCATGGTCTACGCATGCACATATACGCGCACCTGTGAAACTCCATCTGTTCCAGTGACATGGCTTCCCTAAAAGGCATCCTATGGACTGTTCTGCAGGTTCCCAGCTTTGGCAGGGCTGGAGATCTGGGAATAATCTGGAGCTGAGTGCAGGTGTCAGGGATACCAAATGCAGTCATCCAGCAGCAGGGATGACCAGGTCTGTGTAGCTGCATACCAACAAACTGAATAGTATAGTATAATTCAAGTCAGTGATACAAAACAAATCCAAACACCAGAAAATAAAATACACAGCAAATACGAAGTGATCCATAAACCAAGTGATAAAATACCCCTAACTAGCAAGTAACGGAAAATCTAACAAACTAACTTTACTACAATATACACAGACAAAAGGAGCGCATGGATCAATAGGGTAAAACTGGAGATTCAAGAGACAGTCAGAAATGGGAATCAGGAACAAAGGGCCAGATTCACGTAGAGCGGCGCAAATTTAGTTTGTCCTAACGTATGTCGGTTAAGTTAAGGCGGCTGAATTTTGTAACGTAAGTGCCGTATCCACAGAGCATTTGCACCCAAATGTGCGCCAGCGTGACGTAAATACCGAGGCGTAAGGCGGGGTTATTGCAAGTGGGAAGGAAGTGGGCGTGCTCCATTGAAATGAGTCGTGACCCCATGCAAATGAAGGGCCGGCCGTACTGCGCATGCGCGCACAAATCTGCACCTCACTGGGCATGCTCAGAACTCGGGCCGGCGCAATCAGTGAGATAGGAAAAAGGCCAAGCAGACTTAGTGAGATACGCCCTGTGTATAAATAGCCCCACACAAACGCACTTCCATTGCAAAAGTACATCCCTGTGTTCCCTTTCCTAAAGCAAGTTGCTTTTGCTCTGTTGTCTGTTGGTGTTTGTTGGTGAGTGTAGTATTGTTAGATAAAAGATTTATAGAAGTAGGAGGTTGTAGTAGCTTTTTTTTTCTGAGTGTTTTTTCTGTTTGTTTTTTCTGTGTTTGTTTTTGAATTTGTATTAGCTGTCTGCTTGTGTTGTTTGATTTTGGTGTCTTGTGTTTGCGGTTTGATTTTTGTGTGTGTTTGTTGTGTGTCTTTTTGTGTGTGTTTGGTCTGTGTCTTTTTGGGTGTGTTTGTTCTGTGTCTTTTTGTGTGTGTTTGTTCTGTGTGTATTTGTGTTTGTTTGTTGTGTTTGTTTTTTGTGTGTGTGTTTGGTGCTGAGTGTTGGGTGAGATGGCACCAAAGAGACAAAAGTTAAATTTTTTGGTGGGAGAAAAGCAAATACTTGCCAGGGCCATCACCCGATACGGGCGATTTTTACATGGCCCTGAGAGCCGGGACACCCCCCCGGCCAGGAAGAGGGCGATCATCCAGGAGATTACGGATCAGATCAATGCAGAGGGGGGGGGGACGAGGACCACCAGTGGGATAGCTAAGAAGATCAATGATCTGAGGAGCCTGGTCTGTGACAAGATGGCCAAGGTAAATGCCCATCCTATGGGCACTGGCGGAGGACTGCTCTGTCAGGCTGACTGAGGAGGAGTGGGCAGTGGCCCGGTGCTTCCACAGACAACAAGTGGTGGGCCTGCCTGGCTTTGACTCAGAGGAGGGCGTGAGGACAGGTAATTTTTTTTCTATCTGGTGAGTAGCATGTGTGGGTGGGGGAAGGGAATATGTGCCAACTGTGTGGATCCTCCAACCTGTGAATGTTTTGTGTCATCCACAGATGGCCAGGAGATTGCTGGGCCATCAGGCCAGTCTGCACCAACCCCCAGACAACAGGCTGCAGAAGAGCCCCAAGAAAGCCAGGAGTCCTCAGGGGAGGGGAGTGGCCACACCTCACATCATGAGGAGGTTGAGGGGGAGGAGGATGATGGGGAGGAGGATGGGGATGATCGGATGGACCTTGCCAGGGAAATCCTTTTGACTTCGGATGTGGTTCCCCCTGAGGCTACCCCTGTGGCTGGCAGCAGTCAGGCCTCCATCAGGGGTAGCCACTCCCACTCCTCCCCCAACAGGGCTCCCCCACAAGGGTCTCTCTCTCCCCTCCTCCCAGGCCACAAGCCTCAGCTGCAGGAAGGAAGGTTACCCAGAAGACCAGGGGGGTGGCCGAGGTTCTGCCGGGCAATCTGAGGGACCAGGCCCGTCAGACCCAACATCTGGGTCAGGTCACCCGGACTTTGGCCCAGATGGAGGACAGCCTGGGCTTAATTAAGGACTCGGTCAGTGATGTGGGCACAAACTCCTTGGCGGTCATAACATGCATTTGTGACCTGCAGACCGCCACAGCAGGTGTGTCCTTGGAGGTGAGTGCCCTGACCCAGGCTGTCCACGCAAACACCCAGGCTGTCCAGGCCAATACGGCTGCCCTCACTGTGGGTCTGACCAGGATAGCCGTGGCCTTGGAGGGCAGGCCAGCAGGAGGACAGTCACCAGGGGAGGCTCCTCCTTCCCCTGCTCCCCCCCCATGAGTCTCCCCTGGTTGGCCGTGGCCATGCCCGTGGCCGGCCCAGGCGTAGCTCACGCCGCCGCCATTAATTTTGGTTGTACTTTTAATTTTTTATTTTTATTATTTTTTTAATTATAATGTGATTATGATTTGGTTTATGTGTGTGAATGATGTATGAATGTGGGGGTGACATTCCTGATGAAAAAGGTGGAGTAAGGATCCCCAGGACCAGGGAGAAGTGATCCCAGGTCCATGTGAATGGTGTATGAATGCACAGTGACATAATTGGAGCCTTGGCGGGGTGTTGCTGCTCCCTAGTACCATCGGGGGGTACTTGGGTCTAATCAAATTCGATGAGGATGTGATGTGTCTGTGCTAGGGACCACAGTGGGTGTGCATGCATGCATTCTCATTGTGCCATGATTAATGTGTGTGTTTACTGTGCAAAGATGCCTTCTGCGAGGCGTCTCCTGGCTGCTGTTCCCTCAGAAGAGGGGGTACCCTTGGTTACTAAAGTCACTAGTATAGCTATGAGCATGGATGCCCCTGGCATGTTGTCATACAGATTGTTGTCCTGCAAGTGTGTGTGCTCAGCTCTTCCCTAACGGTGTTGCTTTAGCTGACATTTACACGGCTGGTGTAAAGTTAGGGCAGCTTTTATAAGGTATAATTTTACACCGTGAAACTAGCAGATGCGCACAGGGCGTAGCCTACGCCGCAACAAGCGTACTTTTGTGGATCGCCCTATCTCCTTCATTTGCATATTAGCATAGAAAATCAATGGTGTGTCTAGCGTATTTTGCGCTTCAAGATGCGCCGGTGTAATCGTTTTACGTGGGATGGAAAAATCTGGTTTTCAGGCGTATTTCGTTTTGAGGATCAGGCGCAAAGATACGCGCGACGCATTTTTCAATTACGCCGCGCATCTTTAGATACGTCGACGTAAGTGCTTTGTGAATCTGGCCCAAAGGGAGCAGATACAAGGCAGCGGGCTACAGATACAGGACAGGAGCCGGATCAGATTTTGGGTTCAGGATAAGTCAGCAAGCATAATCATCAAACAGTAAAACAAGAGGTTCCCGATAGACCCCCACCTAGGGAGCTGCCTATGGATGATTCCCTTTTCCTGAAACCTAATAGTCTGTGTAAGAGCCAGGAAAGTCCAAAAAGGCCCCCCTTTATCAGTATCTGGAGACTCTCTTGATCTTCTTAAGTCAAAGTCCTTCAACACCTGGGATGGCGTGGGATGGCATGTTGTCCTGGGCTGGTAACTGGCTATGTGCCCTACCACCAAGGTGTGGAAGCTGAATGTGTACCCTGCCACCGGGTCTTAAAACTGTCTGGTCCTCACAGGTCAGATCTTTGAGGAGGTGCAACACTTGAAGTTTACAATTCCCCAATGCAGCAAATGTCCCAACGCTGGGATTCCAAAGGCAACATGAAGGCTTAACATCAGAGTGCCTGGTCCATACATATACCCTCATGCCAGAGTTTTCCATCATGACTGGACCTTCCACATCTGGGTTGCTAGCAACTGTTGCACATTTTAACAGCCACACAGGTCTTCCCAAGGCATAGGTTACACAGGACCCCTAATGCACCTGAGATTGCAGAGATGGTGCCTAGGTCAGGACAAGGTTCAAATAGAACTCTGCCCTTCCCTGGAAGACCTCTACTACTGGGGCTGTGATAGTGACTGCAGTTCTTACATTCAAATGGGGTATCTGGGTCACCAAGCCTTGACACAACAGGAGAAAATGGCTGCAAAAAAAAAATCAGGATAGGCAGCAAAAGGGATCTTAGACTAAACAAGTAACCCCATGCAAGGCATGTTACAACAATGGGAACTTGGGAGTGGCCAACCCATCAGTTGGCAAGGCGTCAACTCTGTTAAGAGTCCAGCTGGACAGCAGGCAGAGAATCAGCAAAGTGCAGCTGGGCAGTGGACAAGGAGACAGCAAAATATGGCTGGACAGCGGGCAGAGAATCAGCAAAGTCTAGCTGTGCAGCAGGCAGCAGGCAACAGATCATGAGAGGCAAGCTGGACAGCTGAAAAGGATAATCAGAGGCAGGCTGGCTAGCAGACAGCGAATCATTAGAGGCAGGCTTGTCAGTGGACTGTACCCCATCAGCAGGCATGAAGGGGGACTAGACCCCCATCAGCAGGCATGGACAAAGACTAGACTACATCAGCAGGCATGGACAAAGACTAGACTCCATCAGCAGGCATGAAGGTGGACTAGACCCAATCAGCAGGCATAGAGGCAGGCTGGACCCCAATCAGCAGGCAAGGCGCTGGACTAGACCCCATCAGCAGGAATGGAGGTGGACTGGACTCTTTCAGCAGGCATGTAGGCAGCCTGGGAGAATGGATAGACAGCCGCACTCCAAAAAGTCTTGTTGAAAAAAGACGTGCTCTTTATTGTAAAAAGGAAAAAATGCACAGCACACAACAGCATACAGTGGGATAGACAGCTGACGCGTTTCGCATTAACAACTAATGCTTAGTCATAGCTACAAATGAAATACAAAATTCTCAATATATACATATGAGGGTGTAAACTTTCCAGGTCCCACCCAGCCTCTGATTAGCTCCAGTAGTTAGCTGGATGCAAACCACATGCAGGGGGGGAGGGAAAGAAAAGAAAAACCCAATGTCCAAAACATATGTGCAAGATGTAAAGCTCATAAACAAACAAGATACAATATATGTAAAATATATAAAAAAGGATTATATATATAGATGAAGGGCATAAAAGTGAATATGAACACACAAAACCACAAGAAGGCCGACAACCTATTAATAAACCCTACAAGTGAGGTTGCATATTAGATAAAAAGTCAAAATATGGTACACCTGTATAGAAATAAAGTAAAGTAAAATAAACAGAAGTAAAGGTGATAAACAGTGATGTGTGTAAACCATAAAGACCATGGGAAGTGTCAAAATATATGCAATGATGCAGTGAATGGGAAAAGTATAGCTGTATTCAATGCGTGTCAAAAAATGACAGTGGTGATAGTAATCGTGGTCATAAAGACCACCCAGTAAATGAGCATTGTGGTACATCGTGAAAAAAGGAAGTAAAAAAGACTGAACTACTGTGACGGCGGTGGGCATGAGAAATGGAAATAAAACGTCTGTGTATATATAACCAATGAAAAGTTCCAAGAAGAGAGAACAATATCAAAGCAATGATATGTGCGGGAGGATTCCCAGCACAGAGCGTGTGACTAATTGCCGGTAAATAAAATATATATACATGTGGTGAATGAAGTATGTCCTGTGATATGTTTTATGGTCGGAAAACAAAGAACAAGTTAGTTCGAAGTGACCGACAGTATCGTTTGAAAGAACTAATAAGTGAGATGCCTACAATATGTAGGCATAATGAAAATGGAGTAAAGAATGCACCGTGATGATGAACATAAGAAGTATGAGTCCAACCAATGGTGGTATACATATGTGATATTGTGTATGAAATAGTGAAAAACACAGTAAAAAGTCAATAATAATAAAGCAAAAAGTAACAGGGTTTGAAACAATTTATATCACTGTAGCAGTGTAACATCCCACAGATATGCTTATGTGTATCTCAATAGAGATGATTATTCGGTTGTGCAAGCTAATAAAAATAAAACCAATAAGGCTGTTATGTTACGGCACGAGGAATATGTATGGTATGCATAAAAGTTTTTGTTGGGAAGAGTAAAATATCTTAAAACCCTGAAACTGATGGGATTGCCATGAGTATTCAAAAATTAAAATCTTGTTTATATATCATTTTATATTTGTGGGTAAAACAAAGTAAAAAAGTTTAATAAAGCAGAAGCCTCAAACCAGGGGACAATATACAGGCTCTATAAGTGTTCATGCAAAAAGCCTCAAAGTGTAAAAGATGGGCTATGTGGACACATATAGAGACAAAGTATACCTGAGAGAATATATATAAGCAATGAAGTGGGTCATATCAAGAGATGAGGACCTGAGAATATATACTTGTCGAAGATGGTGAAATATTGGTGTGTGTGATCTAGTGGTGTCTGTAAAGACCACATAGACCTTATCATGTATAAGGCATCATATAAATAGATGAGCATGTGCACATATGAACATGTTCACACACAGTTATTATATGCAAGAATTGTAAGAATAAGACAAGTATATTGGTAGATCAAAGACATGTGTGTGGTGTCTATCCACCTCACTTATACATAATTATGTGCATGCTGCTGGAGGAGACATACCAACACACATGGTATGCACAGATGTGCATCAAAGAAAATACCAGTCCAGATAGCAAAATATGAGAAATGGGTGGGTGAAACAAGGAAGAGGAAAAAAAAGGAGGTAAAAAAAGAGGGGGGGGGGGGAAATGGGAGGTAAAAAAAAAAAAAAAAAATATTATATGAAAAAAAAAGGAGGAAAAAAAAGAGGGGGGGTGAAATGGGAGGTAAAAAAAAAAAAATTATATGAAGCTAATCAGAGGCTGGGTGGGACCTGGAAAGTTTACACCCTCATATGTAAATAATGAGAATTGTGTATTTCATTTGTAGCTATGACTAAGCATTAGTTGTTAATGCGAAACGCGTCAGCTGTCTATCCCACTGTATGCTGTTGTGTGCTGTGCATTTTTTTCCTTTTTACAATAAAGAGCACGTCTTTTTTCAACAAGACTTTTTGGAGTGTGGCTGTCCATCCATTCTCCCACCTGCTTAATTCCATGCATTGCCAGCACCCGTGTGATTCCTGAGTGGACATTGATTACCTGCCTGTGCTCACCTGGAGCGGCGGTCTCCCTACCTATCGAGCCATGTAGGCAGCCTGGAACCCATCAGCAGGTATGGAGGTGGACTGAAACCCATCAGCAGGCATGGAATCAGGAACTGGCTGAATAATGATTGAGGAAGCACTAGATAGAGGCAGAATTGTATAATTAGAAAAAAAATATATTACTTTTTTTAATTTAGATGCTGGAGTCCTGAAAGTAGTTGCATAACACTGACCAGATTGTGCTGCTGGTGGTGAAGTGGTAACAGTACTGGAGAGCATAGACGAAAAGTTAGCAGAAGCAGAAAAAGATGTCTGAGAGGTTGCCATGGGTAATGGAACTGTAGGGGGAGCACTTAATGGATTAAATACAGGGGAAGTGCTATTAATGGAAGCATGGTATTGATATACAGAAGGGACACTTAGCAGCTGTGGTTGCTAATGGTAAAGAAGGAAGGAGTTATAGATGTTTATAGGCAGATCTGAATTGGTGTGAAAAAAAATAATACAGAGGATAATATCTCTGAGCAGGGAGTAGAGACTGAACATAAATGAGTTTGTCTGACTGAGGGAAACACATTGGCAGCACACTCTATCAGAAGCCTTTGTGAAAATGCTAAGTAGTGCTCAAAGAAGTAAGCTGTCATCTTCCAGCAACCATACCAAAGATTCAACCTGAGGCATAATAAAGGGAGCAATGGAGTTCATATGACCATGAGATGTAGCAGGTGAAGAAAATTCAGAACAAACTTGAACCAAAGGCTGCATTTCTCTAATGCCCCGTACACACAACCGTTTTTTTCAGACGGGAAAATGACTTTGTCGGGAATCCCGGCTGTGTGTATGCTCCATCGCAGTTTTTCGGATGGGATAACTGCCGGACAAAAAAAGAGAGCAGGATCTAATTTTTCCCTTTGGACAGGAGGGCTTTTGTTTGAGCGTGTGTATGCAAGACAGGCTGAGAGGAATTCTGACCGTTGTTTTTTTTATCCGACCGTAAAACCGGTCGTGTGTACTAGGCATCAGACTAAATGAAAATCTATCCTGATTCACTAAGGTGTGTGCTAAAAAATCGTTATCATCCAATGCCAATTCCACACAACAAATAGCCTCCCATATGTGCATCTTAACATAAAGGACAGCAAATACTCAGGACAAATACCTCCCAGTTCTCAAATACAGCTGATTTTGTTGCGGACTTCAGTGTTATGTCAGGGATACAGAATGCAGACATCCTGCAGCAGGGATGACAAGGTCTGTGTAGCTGCACTCAGGAAACTGAAATCAGACTGTATACAATTAAAGTACAATTATTAACAGTGTAAAAAAAAACACATCCAAACACCAGCAAACAGAACACGCTGCAAATATGAACACGTAAGTGAACCATAAACCAAGTGACAAAATATCTAATTAGCAACCTAATTAAGTGACCAAGTATCCAACTAACAAATTACAATTATTATTATTAAATATAATACAATTTATACAGACAAAAGGGGGGCATGGGTCAACAGGGTAAAACTGGAGGTGTGAGAAACAGTCAGGAAGGGGAACCAAGACTGGGAATCAGGAACAAGAGAAGATATAAGGCAGCAGGGTACATGGTACAGATACAGGGCAGGAGCAGGATCAGAATCATGATCTAGACTCATGATAGGTTAGCCAGCATAAAATGGCTATCAGGAAAACTGGTGAAGCAAGAAAGAAATTTAGAGGATGACTAAATACTAGCTAAATACACCCCACCCCACCCCTCTCCCAGCAGCCAGCATCAGGTGAAGACTAATCACTGGGATCTGCTTGCTGCAGGAAGACACCTGCTGGTGGACATTCTAGATGATCCAGGTCCAAACAGCAGGATTTCTCTACAAGGGGATTGGGTCTGGAGCAGGTCTGCCTTAATGAGAGGGCACACCTGGGCACTGTCTTTGAGCCCACGCTGCCCCGAAATTGGGGGGCCCATGATGGCACTGAGAGTAAGAAGATACACAGGGGAGGCAATCTGCCTCCTACCTACTTGATGTCTGTTTACCTGTACTGTCATCATTGTAGGGGCCCCAGAGCATTACTTTGCCCAAGGGCCCATGACACTATTAAGACAGCCCTGGTCTGGAGAGGAAGACTCCCACTCACTAGACGGTGTCCAGAGGAGGCTGGAAGGAGGCAGCTCTCTTGGGGAATTGTAAAGACCCCCTTTTGACTGTGCATCATCCTACAATTGCACTGGTTGCCTATAGGCTGTGCAGATTTGCAAGGTGACCAGATGTCTCATGGTCTTCAGCTGTGAGCCTTTGGACTGTTCCCATACCCACATGTAGAATAGTGTCCTCTGAGCAATGTTACTGAGTGTTTTGGAGTAACTAATGCTCCAACAACTCTCCTGTTACAAGTTCTACAAGCAATACATTATAATAAAAGGCAACACCTAGATTATTGGAGCCAAAGTGAATAGATTGGCAGCCTATGTTTGGGAAAGAACTGGATAATATCAGCAGTCCCAGTGGGGGTAGCATTACATACTGTATATTCAGTATACTTATTCAGGTTCACCCAAGTAAGCTTTTTTTTTTGGGGGGGTAGAGACTTTTCCTATAGCAAAATTAGTTTTTGCTGAACTTTTTTAAATTGGTACTTCTGTGTAAACTAGTATTGTGCAAGAACAAATCCTGCTTTTTTTTCCCTTATACATGATTCGGTATTCAAAGTAAACACAGAGTTACATTATTTGCTACTCTGTAAAGATTCAATCGCTTTCTGTTGATGGGACTGTATACATATACAATGCCTTTCCGAGACATCACCATCCATAGAAATAAGGTTAGATAGTAACATCACCCCTTTTTTAAACAAGTGCCTGCTCATGGGATGTCAGCATGCATGAATATGGGAAAGTCTGGAAAAAACAAAGATCTTTTGATAGTTGTCTTATTTCCTATCACTTCAATCTCTGTTTTATTCAGTGACTCCTACAGTTTTCAATCCACACACACACTTGACTCTTATGCATTTATACATTTCTCCAAAGCCGGGTTAAATTTGTCTGACACTGAAAGAATATTAAATTGTGCACTGTTATGCTAATTCAATTTCTAATGACAGAAAACATACCATACTATACCTAATTTTATTGCACAGACAGCAATAGGAACAAAATTGAACATTAGATTGAAGAGCAAATTTGTATCTTTTTTTCATAACTGCTGACAGATCAAGCACAGCATTTTTTCATGGTACATTTTCATGTGTTCTATTTTCTGCTTTTCAGTAATGAAGTTATCTTTTTATTTCATGCACAATTTATTCCTCGGTGCTACCCTTAAATATATAGGCACTACCGTGACATTTCAATTTTTACACATGACGCTAAAGATGTATCTAAGCATTTCTTTGCATCTGCAGACATGAAAAAGTGTGGATAGGAAGCATATATTTGAATGAAATCAAGTACATTTTACTGTCATGATTTAAAAATACTGTATTTATTGGTGTATAACACTCACTTTTTCACCCAAAAATAGAGGTTAACTGTGTCTACGTGTTATACGCATGGGGCTGTGGAAAGTTTATTTTCCTGAAACTTCTCTCTTAACCACTTCCCGCCCGGTCAATAGACAATTGACGTACGGGAAGAGGTTCTGTTATCCTGACTGGACGTCTATTGATTTCCAGCAGGATAACATGCTGGCGCGTGCCCCAGGGGGTGCGCAGCGTGGCGACAGGTGGTGTGGGGTAAGTCTGACACCCTGCATCTTCGATCTCGGTAAAGAGCCTCTGGGGGAGGCTCTTTACCACGTGATCAGCCATGTCCAATCACGGCTGATCACGATGTCTGACTCTCCTATTGTCCAAGGGAGGGGGAAGGCACAACACTCCGCACCAGGGAGAAAGCCTCACATTACTGTGTGGAGTTACAGACAGAAGAACAGGAAGTGAGCATTTCTCAGAAGAAATAAGGACATTTAAAAACAAAATCGAAGGATGAGGTAAGTGAAGGAGGACTGCACTAAGGTAAAGGAAGCTATTTAGGAAACATTTTTACCTTTACAACCCCTTTAAATAGAAGAGGATGGATCCCTTTCCCTTTCTTTTAGCGGATCAGACATCCACCTGTCCATAGTAAAGAATATAGTAGACCCTCCAACCAGGTCAGCCTAAAAAAACTGCAGGCATACCTGATCGGATCATCTGTGTAAAGGGGGCCTAATGTAATTGTGTGTCTTGGATACTTGTCTGAATAAAGGACTGTAGTAGATACATTCAGGAAATATGGAGGAAAGGTCTGCTGGTCAGTTGAGAAATAGTGTGGTAATTTCTGCCCTGACAGTTAGGTTGAGCCATGACTTCAAATGAAAACCATATCAAGACATTTGACCTGCAACAGAGACATAATAACCACACAATAAAAATAATTACTATCAATACAAAATCTGATATATCCTACATACAAACAAATGAGAATGCATGACAACCTAAGTTGTATTTTACATTTTACATATTGTTTATAGATGCACATGTGTCTTAATCTTCACATTCTCTTGAAGAAACGGGAAAACACAAAACATGTAAAGAAGAGTACAAGTATAAGGACGGTGGAACTCCCCTGTATCTTCTATACTTACCACTATGATTATTTGTGTATACAGGGGGAGTTCTTCCTTCCTTGAATCATGTAAAGAGTAAATATTGCTTACTTGTTTTTAACAGTTTTTTATGATTTTTTGTATTCAATAAAATGTATATGCTTTAAAGGGGAGTTCTGCCCCCCACAAAAAAAAAATAAGTCAGACGCTACAAATACTGTAGCTGCTTACTTTTAATATTAGGACACTTACCTGTCTAAGGATCCCACGATGTCGGCACCCCAGCCATTTGTGGTAAGGAAAACCATCAGTAAAGCCTTTCGGCTTCACAGCCGGTTCCCTAGTGCGCATGCCCAAAGTATGCTGCAGTTTCTAACTGGCCCAGCAGCAGAGGAAGGAGGAAGGGGCCAAACTTCAGAGGGGTGGAACTCAGCTTTAAGTCTATTGTAATCCTTGTGGTGTCTACAAAGTCTATAATAATATATTATACAGTTTTTCACTTTCAAAACACCTGTTTAAAATTATACTAAATGTATGTTTCTTGTACAAACCACAATACACTTAATTGCAAAGAAAAGTGTTTTCCCCTCAATGTTGTACTTTTTTTTAATGCAACACTGGAAAAAAAAAAAAAACACATGTAAATGTGATGGATGGTAAAACAGTAGAAATAAAGATAAATCTGCAAAAAATTATAGCTAAGGGGTGCAAGGAAGTATATAATTAGTGATGATCTAATTAAACTAAAAGTTAAGGATAGGGATTAAGGGATTAGGAATACAGTCTATTTAATATATATTTGTATTCTGTATCTGTAAGGTTTATTTTACTGATGTCACATGCAGATCAAAGTTACACTTTTGTTCTACATATGAATGAAATAGTAACTATAATGAAACAATACAGTGTTATATTGTAATGCCCTGATGACATGTGCACTCTATTTGCAACTGTCATTTACTCAAGAGCAGTAACATTTGACAGCAGCTTCTGCTATGTACCAAATATAAATTAATTGCTGTCATTTTGTCTTTTTATGTTTTATCTGTAAAGATTATACATGACAAAGAATTGCCATAGCACTATGGGCTAGCTAAAGAGACAATAAACCAGACACTGCTTTCTTTGCAACTCACTTTCTAAATATGAACATCCAGTGGAGTCATCTGATAAGGTAGGAATCTCTGCTCTGGTTACTGATTGTGTCTGATTTACAAAATAAATACAAAAGAGCAGGCAAAAACTATTGTAGTATGCTTGGATTGTGGTCTTGCAAACTGTAGTGCATAGGCCCAGACTATTATACAAACTATGGGCCAGATTCAGAGACATTTGCCCTGGCGCAGCGTACCAGAGATACGTTACGCCGCCGTATCTTACCTGGCGGAATTTTGAATCCAGGAAGATTTTGCGCCGTAAGTTACGGCAGCGTAGTGTATTTCTCGGCGCGTATTTCAAATTGGGCGGGTAGGGGGGCATGATTCATTTAAATCCCCACGCCCATTGAAATGCGCATGCTCCGTTTTGAAATTTCCCGCCGTGCTTTGCGCGAAATGACGTCGCACCGACATAATTTTTTGAACGTAGACGTGAGTTACGTCCTTTCCTATTCACGGACGACTTACGCAAAAAAAAATTCAAAATTCGACGCGGGAACGACGGCCATACTTTAACATGGCAAGTCTATCTATACGCCACAAAATAGCAGCTTTAACTACATGCCGGGAAAAGCCGACTAGCGACGATGTAAGAGAATGCGACGGCCGCGCGTACCCTCGTGGATCGCCGGAAAAAGCTAATTAGCAAACCCGACACGGAAAACGATGCTAACTCCACCCAACAGGCGCCGAAGTATTGCACCTACGATCCGAAGGCGTACAAAGCCGTACGCCTGTCGGATCGAAGCCAAAAGCCGTTGTATCTTGGTTTGAGGATTCAAACTAAAGATATGACGTGGCAAATTTGAAAGTACGCTGGTGTATCAGTAGATACGCCGGCGTACTTGCACTGTGAATCTGGCCCTTTGATCATAATCCCTAGCTAAAAAAAATGTTTTTTTATAAAACTTTCCTCTCTTTCTTTAAATATCCTAAAAACATCTATACAACAAATAATGTATATTGCAGTTATACTAAATAATTGTAATTTGTTAGTAATTAAATATTTATGAGAAAAATAAAATAAAAATTTGAACCATTTAATTTGGTAGAATCATAGCAATACACAAATAGGATTTGACAGACTCCTATTTTGCTAAACTTATTATGCTAAACAAATTGTAAAAGTAACAATATGCGTTCTCTGCTGCTTAGATGTATTACTGGCTACATCCACTGCATCATAATTTCCTAATATAAATTATCATTTGCTTTATTCTCCCTAGGGGGATTAATATAATTGCCATATCTATATCTTGCCTTTTCAAGCTAATAAGGAGAAATAAATGAGAATACAATGTCAGAAAGATTTGTATAGCTTGAAAATGCTGTTTCAACCTTGTGTGAACAGGTTTTTTTTTCAAGCCCATCAAATTTGATGCCCAAGAGACACAATTCTAAGGGAGTCTGCTTGAAGCAAAATCCGCTCCATAATCAGCCTTACCAAAATATAATTTATTTGAGCTTGATTGTTTGGAATTTATTTGGACGCTATATTATTTCTTTCTTGTTTCATATATTTGCCATGTTTTGCTAGTAATAACCAAGGAAAGTTGTGCAGCTTTTCAATCAAATTAATTGAAGACTTCTCTAGCAACACGCTTTAATGTTGACTAGTTTCCCACAGGCAGACATTTCTGTGACATAATAATCACTGTGCTCCGGTTCTGCAATTGACCTGATTGAGACACTGGGAAGAAAACAAGCACTCCTATGCAATCAGCTGGGCACACAAAATGTGCAATAAGCCAAAATAAACTAGTAGAATCATCTGTAGTTGAAATACATGTTCACAGATTCTGAAAGATGACAGGGGGCAGAACACTTCTGTTGCACAGGCTGAGCACAAATTGTTATGTGTCTATTTGAATTGAATGAAGGGTAAATGAGAGGATTGTGTTTGTTTATTGGGGATTTTATTTATATATTTTATGAAGCTGTACATTTTAAAACTTTTGAAATCAAATGCTAATTGCTAATTTTGTGATATGATATTAAACATGTAGCTTAGATTCCAACAAACAGTATTGCAATCAAAATGGAAAAATACTGTATTTCAAAATAATTTTAGCAAAACTAAAACTTGTCACAGAGCGTAATATACTTTTTGTGACATCTCAGACCTTTGAACTTATACTCAGAAGTTATGCCGCGTACACACGACCGTTTTTCGGGTTGTAAAAAATTAAGTTTTTTTTAATGTCGTGTGTGGGCTCCAGAGCATTTTTCACAATGTATGGGCATTAAATGGGCATTAAAAATTCCAAACATGCTCTAATTTTTCACAACGTTTTTAACGTTGTCGTTTTTAACATCGTAAAAAATAGTTGTTTGTGGGCTTTAATGACGTGAAAAAACCGGGCATGCTCAGAAGCAAGTTATGAGATGGGAGCGCTCGTTCTGGTAAAACTAGCATTTGCAATGGAGTAAGCACATTCATCACGCTGTAACAGACTGAAAAGCGTGAATCGTCTTTTACTAACACAAAATCAGCAAAAGCAGCCCAAAGGGTGGAGCCATCCGAATGGAACTTCCCCTTTATAGTGCCATCGTACATGTTGTACGTCACCGCGCTTTGCTAGAGCATTTTTTTTCACGATCGTGTGTAGGCAAGGCCGTTTTAACGATCGAGTTGAAAAAAACGTTGTTTTCTCTAGACCATTAAACATTTTATTTTTTACAACCCAAAAAACAGTCATGTGTATGCAGCATCAGATGTTTGCTTGTGTCCACTTGTCTCGTATTTTTTTTTAATTAGATATAAATCAAAATAACTTTAACCACCTCATGTCCAGACACTTTCACCCCTTTCGAGTCTGGACCATTTTTTAGCTTTCAGCATTGTCATACTTTAAATGCCAATTACTTAGTCATGCAACTTGCAAATTTAAAATTTAGCCCAAAATATATTCTGCTACATTTCTTTGGTTAAAATAATCCAGTTTGGTGTATATTATTTAGTCTCTGGGCCAGATTCACATAGAGATACGACGGTGTATCTCCTGATACACCGTCATATCTCTGACTTAGGCCGGTCGTATCTATGCGACTGATTCATAGAATCGGTTACGCATAGATATGCCTAAGATCCGACAGGTGTAACAGTGTTACACCGTCGGATCTTAACTGCAATCTAAAAATGGCCGCTGGGGGCGTTCTCGCTGATTTACGCTGAGAAATATGTAAGATACGCCAATTCACGAACGTACGCGGGCCCGGCGCAGTGTTGTTACGACGTTTACGGAAATGTTTTACCGGCGTATACTAACCCCTGCTTCTATGAGGCGCAGCCAATGTTAAGTATGGCCGTCGTTCCCGCGTCGTATTTTGTTTTTTTTACGTCGTTTGCATACGCCGATTCTCAAACGCGCTGGACGCAACTTACGCTCACGCCGAAACCAATGACGTCCTAGCGACGTCATTGGGAGCAATGCACGCCGGGAAAAATCGCGCGCAGCGCATGCGCATTTAAATCGGCGCAGGGACGCGCCTGATTTAAATAGTAAACTCCCCCTAGCCGCGGAATTTGAATTCCGCCGGGGGATTTACGATCCGCCGCCGCAAGTTTGGAGGTAAGTGTTTTGTGAATTACCCACTTGCCTCTCAAACTTGCGGCGGCGGATCTTAAATCACATAGGTCACACGGATCTAAAGATCCGCTGATCTATGTGAATCTAGCCCTCTGTGTCTATTTAGTATAGAGTCTACAAAACTATAGTATATACAGTTATATTTAAAAATTGATCAGCTCTGATGTACTAACTGCCTATCACAATTTTTGAGGCCCTAAAATGCCAGGACAGAACAAACACCCCCCATAATGATCCCTTTTTGGAAAGCAGGCATTTCAAAGTATTTAGTAAGAGCCATAGTGAGTTTTTTGAAGTTGGAATATTTTTGTTACAATTTTTGGGAATAAGAAAATAAATTAAATATTTGTTTCACACATACCATTATTCTGCTACTGATTCTGCTTCTGCTACACCTCTTGAGTATGGGGGTACTACATGTGTGAGACTTTTTCACAACCCAGATGCATAGAGGGGCCTGCAATCCAAGGAACACCTTCAAGCATTAAAGGAGCATAAATTACACATCTAATTTCCTGACTACCTATCACATTTGCGTAGGCCCTCGACCACCAGGACAATGGAAACACTCAGGAGATGACCCTATTTTGTAAAGCAAGCACTCCAGGTATTTTTCTGAAAGGCATAGGGAGTCTTTTGAAAACATAATTTTTTTGCTACAAGTTTTTGGAAAATGCAGAAATAAAGACCCAGATTCACAACCGAGATATGACGGCGTATCTCCAGATACGCTGTCGTATCTCTGCGTTGCGCTGTCGTATCTATGCGACTGATTCTTAGAATCAGTTACGCATAGACATCCATTAGATCTGACAGGCGTAAGTCTCTTACGCCGTCTGATCTAAACTGCATTTTTTTTTACCGCTAGGTGACGCTTCCGTCGAGTATGCAAATTAGCTAGATACGCAAATTCCCGAACGTACGCGCGGCCGACGCAGTAAAGTTTTGACGTTTACGTTAGGCTTTTCCCGGCGTAAAGTTGCCCCTGCTATATGAGGTGCAGCCAATGTTAAGTATGGCCGTCGTTCCCGCGTCAAAATTTTAAAAAGTTACGTCGTTTGCGTAAGTCGCCCGTGAATGGGGCTGGACGTAATTTACGTTCACGTCGAAACCAATGACGTCCTTGTGACGTCATTTGGAGCAATGCACACTGGGATATTTTACGGACGGCGCATGCGCAGTTTGTTCGGCGCGGGGACACGCTTGATTTAAATGATACACGCCCCCTACCCGCCGAATTTGAATTCCGCCGGGTGATTTACGCTATGCCGCCGCAACTTATGGAGCAAGTGCTTTAAGAATACAGCACTTGCCTGTGTAAGTTGCGGAGGCGTAACGTAAATCAGATACGTTACTCCCCGCACAATTTTGCGCGGCTGTATGTGAATCTGCCCCAAAATGTTTTTTTTTTTTTTACACAATAAAATTTAATAAATTAGAAATTTCTAACACACATCATGGGCATATTTAGAAATACGTCCTAAAACACATTCTGCTACTCCTCCTGAGTGTGGCAATACCACATTCATTAGACTATTTCACAGCCTAGCCACACAGAGGAGCCCAAAATCTAAGTAACGCGTTCTAGAGGCATAAATTACACATCTAATTTCCTGACTACCTATAACATTTTGAGGCCCTTGAGCACCAGGGCAGTGGAAAACCCCATAAAGTACCACATGTTGGAAAGTAAACATACCAAGTTGTTTTTAGGGGGCATGGTGAGTCTTTTGAAGATTTCACTTTTTTTGCCAAAAGTTTTGGGAAAATGCAGAAAAATTATGAAAATTAAAAGTTGGCAATTCAATAAGATATTTTTCACACACAGCATGAGCATACTTGGCATTACACCCCAAACACATTCTACAACTCCTCCTGTGTATGATGATTCCACTTACTGTATGTGAGACTTTTTTTAATGTCTGGACTGATTATATACCAGACATTGAATCTAGTGTATCACACAAATCAACTAATTGTGTCAAAACAAATGTACTGTAATAGTTGCTTCTCTACGAGTAATTAGGAAATATAGCTTAGTGTAGCATCACATATAGCAGTCACAGTTTTTACAAGCCAAGCAAGCCTAGCCTATTGGTATGTAGCTGCACCCAGGACTGCAATGTTCAAGGCTAAAGGAAGGAAAGGCTAAGGAATGTTCAAGGCTAAAGGAAGTACAGAAGGTAAAATGAAAGAGGAAGGAAAGAAGAACAAAAGAGTTCCCAACATGATTAGTGTGGTAGTGATCAGGGACACTTTAACCACTTGGCACATATGGACGTACCCATACATCCTCTGGCTTAAGTGGTTCTACCAGGGTCATGGCTGCAGTCATGACCCTGGCTCCTTTTTTTTCAGCAGGTGATGCTGAATAATGTAAAAGTGATCAGAGAAGCTAAATAGTGGAGGAAGGTGCCACCCGATTAACCACTTAAGGACCGGACCAATATGCTGCTACATGACCCAAGGGGTTTTTACAATTCGGCACTGCGTCGCTTTAACAGACAATTGCGCGGTCGTGCGACGTGGCTCCCAAACAAAATGTGCGTAATTTTTTCCCCACAAATAGAGCTTTCTTTTGGTGGTATTTGATCACCTCTGCGGTTTTTATTTTTTGCGCTATAAAAAATAAAAATTTTGAAAAAAATGCAATATTTTTTACTTTTTGCTATAATAAATATACCCCAAAAACATATATAAAAACATTTTTTTCCTCAGTTTAGGCTGATACGTATTCTTCTACCTATTTTTGGTAAAAAAAATCGCAATAAGCGTTTATCAGTTGGTTTGCGCAAAATTTATAGCGTTTACAAAATAGGGGATAGTTTTGTGACTGCGACATTATGGAGGACACTTCGGACAATTTTGACACATTTTTGGGACCATTGTCATTTTCACAGCAAAAAATGCATTTAAATTGCATTGTTTATTGTGAAAATGACAGTTGCAGTTTGGGAGTTAACCACAGGGGGCGCTGTATGATTTAGTGTTCACCTAGTGTGTGTTTACAACTGTAGGGGGGTGTGGCTGTAGGAATTACGTCATCGATCGAGTCTCCCTTATAAAAGGGATCACTCGATCGATGCAGCGCCATAGTGAAGCACGGGGAAGCCGTGTTTACATACGGCTCTCCCCGTTCTTCAGCTCCGGGGAGCAATCGCGACGGAGCGGCTATAAACAAATAGCCGCGCCGTCATCCCGGATCGCTCCCCGCGGGAACCCGACCACCGCATGTAGCGGGAGGGGTCCCGATCGGACCCCCCACACGCGCGAAAGGAAGGGACGTACAGGTACGCCAATGTGCCTGTACGTGCCATTCTGCCGACGTATATATACATGCGGCGGTTGGGAAGTGGTTAAATTTCCGCCTTCTCTCGTGTTTCCAGGCTCTCCTGTTCCACCAGGGAGCCCAAGGCTGAAGCCAATGTATTTGCTGGCTTACCATAAAGATAAGGGAGGAATGGATGGCTTAAGAAACTAGTTTCAGTTAGTTCTTTACAACCTGTTATCAGCTTGTGAAATCATCTGATCAAATTGATCTCAATTTGGGCAGATGCTTGTGTAAAGTTTTTTTTTTTCCATAAAGAATTTTATTGAAAGAAAGCAGAACATCAAGACAAATAGACAATAAAAGCACATTAACGTATGTTTATGCGAGCTTACAGGGCCTATTAATATAGTACAGACATTCCAAGGCTAGTAAGCCTGCCAATATTCCAATCCCAACATCTAGGATTGTTAAACTATAGCAACACGGCCGTTAATGAAAACACAACCCAGAGTACTTTTTGAGGAAAGAGAGAATGGGAGAGTAAAGGAGGAAAGAAGAGAGAGAGGGAAGGAGGAAGAGCGAGAGAAAGAGAGAAAAAGAGAGGGAGAAAGAGAGAGAGAGAGAAAGACAGAGAAAAAGAGAGAGAAAAGGAAGAGAGAAGAGAAGAGAAAAGAGAGAGAGAGAGGGATAAAAAAAAGGGTGGGAAGAGGAAGGACCGGGGGCAAAGGGGTCATCAGTGTCAGCGGTCCTCCACCAGGGTAGTCGCGTAGGTTGGACTCTACAGCGCTAACTCAATTTGTCTAGGCCCATAATGACTACAATCTCAATCTCAATCTCAATGCCCATGTGTTTGTAAATTTCGTGATGCGCTCTTGAGAGATATGGATTAGCTCCTCCATTTCTTCGACCTTAGAGATCCTACTGAACCATTCCCCAATCGTTGGAGCGTGTGTGGAGCGCCAATGTACCGGGATGCAGAGTCTTGCTGCATTCACCATATGCATGGCCAGGGACTTAAAATATTCAGGTCTGGTTAGATGCGTGTGATGCAGGAGGTATTGTGCCAGGGAATAATCTAGGGTATAAGTAGTAACATGCGTAATAATCTCATACACCTCTTTCCAAAATGGCTGAAGGGAACCACAATCCCACCATATGTGGAGCATGGTCCCCCTCCCCTTTCAACATCTCCAGCATGTTTCTGGGACAGCTGGGGAGAATTTGTGTAGGAGAACCGGGGTCCTATACCAGCGTGTTTCAATTTTGTAGCAGTTTTCCTGTATAGCAACATTAAGAGACCCCTTGTGGGCATATTCATCAATACGAGCCCAGTCCTCCTCACTTAAGGAAATCTGAAGGTCAAACTCCCAGGCATTTCGAGCTGAATCTGGATAGCTGGGAACGTCATGTATAAGAATCTTATATATATTAGAGATCAAGTGTCTCAGTGGAGAAGTCTGTGTGCATAAGGATTCATAGGGCGTCAGTTGCCACGTCCAAGTCTCCGATGACGGCTGGGAGGAGAAAAAATGTCGCAACTGTCTGTAAGACCAGAAGGGGAAAGATTTAGACGGGGACTCAGACACCAGGTCTGCATAGGAACGAGGGGACCCGTGAGAAAAAAACTGACGCGCTTGAACCGGGTCATGCGGCCAGTCCTGTCTCAGGAACGAGGATGATAGGCCCGGTGTAAATTCAGGGTTACCTCTCAATGTGGTAAAAGCAGGGCTTTTTTTCAGGGGGAACTTAGGGGAACTCAGTTCCACCACCTCTGGCTCAGACCCTTTGGTGACTGCTCACCACAATCACTTGTAGACACAGAAGTCTGGTTTTTGTGTTTACAAGTGACAGCTCTGCACTCTGTTTGTAACCCCCTGAACTCTGCACCCTTTAAGACCCTCCTACTGTTTGTGAAATCTGACCAGGGTAATGGTTGGGTTCCTGCACCTATTTTCTGAGAAAAAAAGCTCTGGGTAAAAGGCCCCGGCCCCGGCCCAAAGGCCCTAAGAGAAGGATAGAGAAGGGGATGTATCCTGGTTTCCGGGGGCAATGTCGAGGTGATATCCAAGGGAGCGAACCAAGAGGGGATTGTGTAAAGTTTTTATTGTTGTCAGTATACCCCCGTTAGGGAGCTTTCATTTACAAAATGTTTCTGATATTAAACAAAAAAAATCTCACTTTTACAGGGCAGAAACTAAAAGGAAGACTCCCCAATGAAACACAGATGGCAAAAAATTGTTTTAAATCCTTTTCATTCAGAAATCTCTTGTAGTCAATCCATATTATGATACTCTTTAGGAAGGTTTGGACTACTAATTATACAGTGCATTCAAACAGTATTATGTGTCCTCAGTAGAGTTGAACGGACACCTGGATGTTCGGGTTCAGCGGGTTCAACCGAACTTCGGAAAAAAGTCCGGGTTCGGGACCTGAACTTGACCCGAACTTGACCCCAAACCCGAACCCCATTGAAATCAATGGGGACCCGGACTTTTGACTACTAAAATGTCTCTAAAAAACGAATAGAAAGGGCTAGAGGGCTGCAAATGACAGCAAAATGTCGGGAAGAGCATGGCAAGTACTCTGAAAATAAATGTGGATCAGGAAATAACTTAAAATAAAAAAAATAACATTAAAAAAATTTAAAATAAATAATCTTGACCTAGGAGTAGGAGGTTGAGGTGGCGGTGGATGTGGCAGTGTAGGTGGAAGCGGCGGTGGAGGAGGACGAGGTAGCCAACACAGCAGGTTTTGGTTTTGAATTGATTTATTTTTTAAATTAGGGTACACCCCAAAAGAGTGAGAAAGAGATCAAAAAAAAAAAGAACCTACTTAGTGCTGCTGTAATATGCAGAGTATCTCACAGTAACCTACTCAGTGCTGCTGTAATATGCAGAGTATCTCACAGGAACCTACTCAGTGCTGCTGTAATATGCAGAGTATCTCCTATATATTTCTCTCCCTATCAGAACAAGCAGGAACCTTGCCCTAAACTGTCTAATGCAGAGTATCTCACAGGAACCTACTCAGTGCTGTTTTAATATGTAGAGTATCTCCTATATAATTCTCCCCTTATCAGAACAAGCAGGAACCTTGCCCTACACTGTCTAATGCAGAGTATCTCACAGGAACCTACTCAGTGCTGCTGTAATATGCAGAATATCTCACAGGAACTTACTCAGTGCTGCTGTAATATGCAGAGTATCTCCTATATATTTCTCTCCCTATCAGAACAAGCAGGAACCTTGCCCTAAACTGTCTAATGCAGAGTATCTCACAGGAAACTACTCAGTGCTGCTGTAATATGCAGAGTATCTCACAGGAACCTACTCAGTGCTGCTGTAATATGCAGAGTATCTCACAGGAACCTACTCAGTGCTGCTGTAATATGCAAAATATGTCACAGGAACCTACTCAGTGCTGCTGTAATATGCAGAGTATCTCACAGGAACCTACTCAGTGCTGCTGTAATATGCAGAGTATCTCCTATATATTTCTCTCCCTATCAGAACAAGCAGGAACCTTGCCCTAAACTGTCTAATGCAGAGTATCTCACAGGAACCTACTCAGTGCTGCTGTAATATGTAGAGTATCTCCTATATAATTCTCCCCCTATCAGAACAAGCAGGAACCTTACCCTACACTGTCTAATGCAGAGTATCTCACAGGAACCTACTCAATGCTGCTGTAATATGCAGAGTATCTCCTATATAATTCTCTCCCTATCAGAACAAGCAGGAACCTTGCCATAAACTGTCTAATGCAGAGTATCTCACAGGAACCTACTCAGTGCTGCTGTAATATGCAGAGTATCTCCTATATAATTCTCTCCCTATCAGAACAAGCAGGAACCTTGCCCTAAACTGTCTAATGCAGAGTATGTCACAGGAACCTACTCAGTGCTGCTGTAATATGCAGAGTATGTCACAGGAACCTACTCAGTGCTGCTGTAATATGCAGAGTATGTCACAGGAACCTACTCAGTGCTGCTGTAATATGCAGAGTATCTCACAGGAACCTACTCAGTGCTGCTGTAATATGCAAAATATGTCACAGGAACCTACTCAGTGCTGCTGTAATATGCAGAGTATCTCACAGGAACCTACTCAGTGCTGCTGTAATATGCAGAGTATCTCCTATATATTTCTCTCCCTATCAGAACAAGCAGGAACCTTGCCCTAAACTGTCTAATGCAGAGTATCTCACAGGAACCTACTCAGTGCTGCTGTAATATGCAGAGTATCTCATATATATTTCTCTCCCTATCAGAACAAGCAGGAACCTTGCCCTAAACTGTCTAATGCAGAGTATCTCACATGAACCTACTCAGTGCTGCTGTAATATGTAGAGTATCTCCTATATAATTCTCCCCCTATCAGAACAAGCAGGAACCTTACCCTACACTATCTAATGCAGAGTATCTCACAGGAACCTACTCAATGCTGCTGTAATATGCAGAGTATCTCACAGTAACCTACTCAGTGCTGTTGTAATATGCAGAGTATCTCACAGGAACCTACTCAGTGCTGCTGTAATATGCAGAGTATCTCACAGGAACCTACTCAGTGCTGCTGTAATATGCAGAGTATCTCCTATATAATTCTCTCCCTTTTAGAACAAGCAGGAACCTTGCCCTAAACTGTCTAATGCAGAGTATCTCACAGGGACAGATGCAGTGCTGGTGTAGATTTATGAAGCAGGATAGTCCTATCTCAATCTCTCCCTCATATGAGCAGCAGCCTTTCCCTACCCTAGCTAAAGCAGAGTGACGAGCTGTGCTGTGTGCCTCTAGCTTATATAAAGGCTGGGTCACATGCTGGGTCACATGCTGCACTGGCCAATCACAGCCATGCCATTAGTAGGCATGGCTGTGATGGCTTCTTAGTCACAATAGTAAAACAAATTGGGCTTAGCTGCCCTGCAGCCCGCCGTAACATTCCTGAACACCGGACCTGAACCCGAACTTTCAGCAAAATGTCTGGGTTTGGGTCCGGGTACAAAAAAACCAAATCCGTACTGAACCCAAACTTTACAGTTCGGGTTCGCTCAACCCTAGTCCTCTGTCCCTGTACAAAAAAAAGAGAGTATTTCTCTGTGGGATCTGCAGAATATTACTCTTGTGTTCCAAATGTTCATTCATGGCATTGTTGTACAAATGTGCTATTGTAAGAAAACATGCCAATGTGCCTCAATGTGCAGCACTTACCAGATAATAAGACCTCTTGAATTAATAAGGCGTGACAGCGCTATTTGTTCTCTTCCAAAGCAGCACCTCTTCCATTGGAACCTTTGATGGAATGCATTTCATCATCAGGATGTCTTCAGGGGTTCCTAATGCATTCGGTGGGATTTCATCTGTGATGTCACTTCTGCTTCTGACCCGACCTTGCCTTTTGTTCTGGTACCTCTTCTGCATGTGTGATACTGACTTTGCTCATGGTTCCTGATTCTGCACTCCCCTTGCCCAATTGTTACCAACGCTTGTTCACCTGACTACGCATCCGAGATCCTGCATCTCTTCAGCTTTGCATCTGCTACCAGGTCTCCTCACCCAGGTCTCCTACAGGCACCCATGTCACTCTGTGCCCTGATATACCCTGTCATCATCTCTAGGGGAAATAGGACAAGAGGTGTAAGGGAAGCCGTTTTGTCAACTTGGCCTTAAACAGGTACATGGCATCATTCATTGCTGTGGAAGCTCAAAGAAGAACCCTCCTTCTATGCAATCTGGAAGATTAAAGTCTCGGGACCAAGGTGTCATATGATCACAGATTAACTTAAAGTGGTTGTAAACCCACTTTTTTCACTTTTACCTACAGGTAAGCCTATAATAAGGCTTACCTGTAGGTATAAAGAATATCTCCTAAACCTGTACGGTTTAGGAGATATTCCCCTCGCAATGCGCCGCTGATTGCAGCGGCGCATGTGCAGGGGGGATCCACGGCGAAAGGACCGGCAGCCGCCAGACCTTGCCTAATTTAAATCTCCCGCACGCACACGCGGGAGTGACGTCATCGCCCCTCCAGCCAATCACAGCGCTGGAGCGGCGATACCTGGAAGACACGCCGGAGCAAGATGGCATCTCGCTCGGTGTAGACCAGGTAAGTGTAATTCACCTCGTTCAGAGGTAAGTATTTCATAATCAGCCAGTATGCGGTGCATACTAGCTGATTATGCCTTTTGCCTTGCAGGTTTTAAAACAAAAAATGTTTATGCGGTTTACAACCGCTTTAAGTAAAATGGGCTTTCAAGTAGCTTTAATTTAGCCAAGCTTTTAGTTAGAGAGGGTAAAATTCAGTGGGAGGGGGCACATTTCCAGCTCAAAAAGAAAATTTAACAGAAACAGAAAGCTGATTTTTATACTACTACCTCAGTATGCCATTCACTAAGTCTGCACACTGTTATTGTTTTTTAAGATAGATGACACTAAATCAAGCTAGCTAATAGATACACAGGGCTTTGTATTTAAGCAAATGAGAGGTAAGCTGTACTGAGATAAATATAAGGCTGCTATTTCTTACTTTCTCAGAAAAATAATAGTTGCTTGGTTGTCATTGGAAGTGTTATTTTATGAGTCATAAAAATCTAAAGCCAGAGACAGTCAAGCAACTAGCATTCCAAGTATGTGGTCAGCAATGGCAGTTCATATATCTCTTTCATAGAATAATTATTTTTAGGAACTAATGTGTTAGTGGGTAGGGAAGAATCGTTTACCAGGTAAAAATCGTTGGCATCGGAGAAATAAAAAAAAAAAAAACTACACCTACACCCTGGGCTTATTCTGTTGTTATACTTGACAGGACTAAGCTGTTCTGACAAAATTATGTAAATGATGATTGCTAATTGCTAAATACATCATAACAATATTATTGTATGTCATTTATTAACCTACTTTTGATCTGCACATGAGATCAATTAAAAGCAAACTCAAAAAATAAAAATAGTACTTGCTGTGATACTCACTTTCAATCTGGACTTGTCCTCAGTAGAACTTATTTTCCACCACAGGATGTGTTTTGACTTCCAGGTCAAATGACATACAGAATTATTGAACCTGAAAAACGGAGGACATACTGTGAGTGCAGGGCTCACGAGATATGCAGCCTCAGATACATCTAATGAGAGGTGCTGACTACCAAGGGGTGAGCTCACCATCTATCTCAATCTATGACTGAAGTCTCCCCTTTCTCTCTCCTGCCTATGAGTGAATACACGAATTCCTCGTACACACAATCAGGTTTTTGCCTGGCAAAACTCACATTGGAATTTCGACGGAATTCCATAGGAATAAAAGAGAACATGTTCTCTATCTAAACTCCGATGGAATTCCTCAGAAAAAAAGTCAGATGGGGCAAAATGTACCCATAAAAATTGTCCTTATATTTTAATTTCAATCGTTTTTTATTGAATTTTGACAGTTTTTAACATTTATAACACATAGAAGTACATACATGACATCTCAATAGTGCATTAGATTTGAACACTATACATCAATCTCCTTTAATGCGTCATTTGTATTTATTGATTATAACATATATGATCTCTAGCCTCAAGTATGTCATGAGGGACTGAGCTTTGTTTAAAACTGTGACGTTAGTATGCCAGTAAACTTAAAATAAACTGAAATAAGAAGAATAAAACAAAACTAGGATAGAAGAAACAATACATGCAGTTAGTCACTTTAAACATGTATCCGCTGTGCTGAGAGCCTTTGTAAAGGGTAGTTAGTAGCTCAAGTAAAGTTAGAGGTAGCTGTGGTGTTATACCATTTGTTCCAAGGTTCCCAAATCTTATTAATTGTAAGGTGTTTACCAACACCAGATGCAAAGAGGTGTTCATACGTACCATGAGTATTAATTATTTGTATAACTTCAGGAAGTTTTGGGTGTATTGTGTCATTCCAGTGCCTAACCAGGGCAAGTCTAGCTGCTAAGAGGATGTGGGATAGTAAAGCTCTCAAGTGGTGAGGAACGAGGTCCATCCCCAGAGCGAGCAACGCCATCCCCGGTGTTGGTTCTAAGTTAATTTTAAGTACGTGTAGTATGAGGTTATAAATCAGCTTCCAGTATTGTGATATAATGGGGCAAGACCATAGAATATGGAATAGTGTACCTGTTTCCCCACATTGTCTCCAGCACTTGGGAGACACCCCTGAATTAAATTTGGACAATCTATATGGAGTGAGATACCATCGTGGTTGATGATACGCGTTAGGATTGGAGCGCTGGAGGACCTCTAGCATCCGACGAAGGTAGTACGAGTTCGCTACTCGTGGATACATGCCATCAATACCAACTTAAATGTGAGTTGTTTTTTATGCTGTTTTTAATAAACCTGACCTTTTTATACTGGATTATGCGATGTGCTCTGCTTCCCTATTGTCTTTGTTATTCCACTGCTGTATGAGCCATATGCTGTATCCTACCATCGTATGAACCATCTAGCATCACCAGCCTGAGATACATGTACATGTGCACTGGAGAGAGAGGATAAGCAGACCACTGACGAGTTTGCTGCTCGTGGAGATAAGCCCTTTATTTTTTAGTACATGTGAGTGCATCTGAGTGTGTTATGTGCTAGGTCCTTTGGTGCCATCAATATTACACTATCCTGTTGTATGTCCGCTTTTTTGCATGTACTGACCTGGATCGTAAGAGTTATCTCTACCATCAAGACCAGACTGCCATTTAGCAAGGCTTCCCTATCAGGTGTACTTTGCCTGACCTAAGGTGAGCTGCTAGGATCACCAGTGGTGTGTGTGGACTCTTTTAAGGTGTACGGCTTACCTTTCTTCACCATATTCGGCTGCGGGGTCTCCTTCCACTGAATATTTGGCTTTACTTTTTTATCATCAGACTTACCAGATTTTTTGAGATTTTGCTTTCTTTTGGTCTCTGGTAGGGATGAGCCGAACATACCCGGGTCCGGTTCGCACCAGAACGTTCGCACAAACATTTAGAACCCCATTGAAGTCTATGGGACTCGAACGTTCGAATTCAAAAATGCTAATTTTAAAGACCAATATTCAATTTAATGTTGAAAAACGTCTTTCAGAACCCGGGTCTTGCCCCAGGGAACATGTATCAATGGAAATTTTTTTTTTTAAAACGGCCGTTTTTCCGGAGCAGCGATTTTAATGATGCTTAAAGTGAAAAAAATATGAAAAATTCCTTCAAATATCACACCTGCTGTGTGTCTATAGTAGTGGCACGTGTTTAGAAATGTCCCTGCACAACATGAAATTATTATAAGAACAGTAATTTAATACTGCTTGCGCACGTGCTGTGTGGCAACAATATCTCGATTATTTTAGGGGTGGTGAGGGGGCCATTATTTTTTTGTGAAAGCAAAATTGTAGAGAAAAGGGCACCCCTCAAACATACTGTAATTGGAGCGCAACAAAGAGCCACGTGCAAAGTATTGCATCAAAAATTGTTATTAGATGCCCCTGTTACACAGGGGCACACAAATTTGTCCATTGGCACAACACAACACTGCAACCCCTCCCAATATCTGTAATTGGAGCGCAACAAGGAGCCACATGCAAAGTATTGCATCAAAATTTTTTATTTTTTTTTACCAAGAAAAACAAGTTTATTGATCAAAAATTTGACACATACAGTCCAAAGTACCGCAATCATATCCAATATAGCAGACCCATACATGGCCATATACAGAACAGTAGTACATGCAAACAAAAAACCAACATACTGAAAGGACATATAAACCGCATCCAACCCCCGCATCACCCCCTGTCCTGCTAGCCCAGAGTCTGTCCATGACTAGGTCGTTCGGGGCTAGCCCCGGCGTTCCCAACCACAAGTCCCATAACCTTTCAAATTTTCCAGAGCAGCCCCTATGTTGGTATATAACCTTCTACATCCTCAACGCATTACCGAGTGCAGTGATCCACTCCCTGACCGTGGGGGGTACCTCAGATATCCAATGCAGCATAATCAGTTTCCTGGCCATAAAAAGGGCCCTGGTGATGGCCTCTCTCGTATGGGGTTCCCATTCCAGCTCATCTAAAAGATTCAGGAGACACTGCTTAGGATCTAACGGGATCGAAACCTGGAATACTGTGTTTAGTGTGTCTGTCACCCCCTTCCAATAAACGTGCAACTTGGGGCAGCGCCAAAGCATGTGTATCAAATCTCCATGGTCCCTTTTACATCTTGCACATGTCGGTGTGGGCCGCAATCCCATAACATGCAATCTGTGGGGCGTATAGTATACTCTTAGGAGTGTATATAGTTGCGTCAGGCGTTGTGTCACATTCAGGGAACAAACGGTAACCGACTGCAGGGCCTCCTCCCACTGCTCCTCGTCCAAGGGACCTACATCCACCTCCCACTTCCTCCTAACTGTCAGGGGATGTTTCTTGAGATACTTGCAAAGCAGTATACTCTAACTCTGGGAAATAAAACCCTTAGACGTCTCTGCACTCTTGAGCTGTGAGAGGATTGGAAGGGAGATCACATGCCACTCCGAGGCCCTGGACTGGGCGACAAATGCATGCCTAAGCTGCATATAGTAGAAAGGCATGCTCGCCGGAAGCTGGTATGCCTCCCTCAACGTCTCAAAAGGCAATAAGCCACCATTACCCAAAACCTGTGTCAAGTAGCGGATCCCATACCTCTTCCATCTTTCCCCCTGTTGCAATTTGGCTAGTTCAGGGTAGGAGTCATTTGCCCAAATGGGGCTAAACTCGGTGACGCCCGAGGCCCCTTGTAAATATTTGGTCTTGTTCCATACCTTTTGTAGTAAGATATATGTGGGGAAGCTTTTATGGGATCTTTCAAAGGCCAGGGACTCAAGCGCTGTCGGGATTGACTCTCCCCCCACCGTCCGGAGCGTAATATGCTCAGAGGCGCTGGGGACTCTGTCCAACTGCCCCCCCCTCTGGGACCATGGTACCTATCAGGTGCTGCAATTGCGATGCCAGATAGTACAGCCAAGGATTCGGCAGGGCAAGACCCCCCTCCTCCTTGGGGCGCTGCAGATGCTCTAATTTTATCCTTGGCGGGCGATTTTTCCAGATCAATTCTCGAAAGATGGTATTAATTATCCTGAAGGTCTTTAGGGGGATTACCAACGGGGAATTGTGAAGCATGTAGAGTAGTTGGGGCATAAGAATCATCTTAATCAGATTCACTTTGCCCGCAACCGACATACATAGAGCATTCCACGTCTTAGCACGGGAGCAAAATCTAGCCAGCAGCGGGGAAATGTTCAGTAAGCCATAGTCCCCGATATGCGGTGACACGTGTATTCCTAAGTACTTAAAGGAGGTAGCTACAGGGATACCACCCACCCGTTCTCCGTGTTGCATCTGGGCATCATCCAGGGGCATCAAAGCAGACTTAGACCAATTTATTTTAAGGCCCGAGACATGCCACAAATTTAACCACCGTCTCCATTGTCGTGCTCAGGGATTGCTCAGTATCCCCCAGCAGGATCATCGTGTCGTCCGCATATAGCATCACCTTCTCCTGTCTATCTCCATAACAGAAGCCAGTGATACCCCTATGTTCTCTAATCTGAATCGCCAGTGGCTCTATTGCCAGGGCAAACAGCAGGGGGGACAGCGGACACCCCTGCCGCGTACCCCGGCCCAGAGCAAAAGACAGTGACACTCTAGCAGCCTCTCTGATAACCGCCTGGGGGAGATGATACAGCAACCGCACCCAGGAGATAAACACCTCTCCGAATCCGAATCGCCGCAGCACCTCCCAGAGATACGGCCACTCCACGCTATCGAAGGCCTTCATAGCGTCAAGCGACAGCAGAGCTCTCTTCCCCACATTATCCGCCCAGGACTGCATGTTAAGAAATAGTCTTCTGAGGTTTATAGCTGTGGATTTGTTGGGCATAAATCCCGCCTGGTCCGGGTGTATGACTGAGGTAATTGCCTTATTTAACCTGAGGGCCAGTACCTTTGCCAGGATTTTGATATCAGATTGTAGTAGCGAAATCGGCCTGTACGAGGCCGGGTCCACTGGGTCCTTGCCTGGTTTAAGGATTAGCACAATGTGTGCCTTAGCCATAGCGGGCAGGAGGGCACTGGACTCCCTAGCAGCATTAAAAACTCTCAGCAGCCTGGGCAGTAAGGTCTCGGAGTATTGTTTGTAAATCTCCATGGGGATTCCGTCACCCCCCGGGGCTTTACAATTGGGGAAGGCCGCAACTGCCTCCTGCAGCTCCTTTAGAATCAACGGGGAGTCGAGCTCTGAGCTCTGGGAAAGGGAGAGATGCTGAAAAGCAACCCCGTCCAGGTAGTCGGACAGCTCCTCAGCACTATACACCGAGGCTGGGCGATACAACTGTTCATAAAAGTCTGCTAGTGTCTGTATTATAAGATCAGAGGATTGAACCAGCCGCCCGGCAGCAGTCCGCAAAGTCCCAATAGCCGGGGACTTCTGTTCCGAGTTTGCTATCTTAGCCAGAAGACGGCCTGTCGTCTCTCCCTCCTCGAAAAATGCTGTTTTGGTGAAAAATCGCTTTTTATCCACCGCGGAGGCGAGCAGGTGCTCATACGCATATTGAGCCGACTGCCACGCCCCTCTAGCTGTTTCAGTGGGGTCCTGGACATACTTGGTCTCCACTGTGTGGACCTGCAGTTCCAGAGCCTCCCTGAGGGCCTCCGAGCGCTTCTTAACCTTTTTGACCTCCCCATTAAGCAGACGTCTAAGGTACACTTTAAATGATTCCCATTCAGCAAGGATAGATTCTGGATCGTCTGGTCTGAGAAAAACCTCCGGACGCTCCCCTCTAGTTCCTCCGGGGCACAAATGTTGAAATATTCACAAAGTGAATTTTTTATACGTAGACCCCTATGTCACCACATAGTTACCACAATCATAATCAAGCCATGCAAGAACAAAATAACCATAGTGCATGATCCTTTTACAAGCTTATCAAAAATCACATTGCACATATACAATTTCCATGAGAATACAAGCATGTAGTCAAACATTCCACAAGACGCACACTGCTGCGGACCATGAGCGTGTGTGATGATGTCATTGCCTCAGCTCCGCCCCATCACATTTTGCCTAATAGTGTCCTCAGAAATAAGGACGTTAGTAGTAGCTGTCACTGATCTGTTACTTGTGGTAGTCCCAAAGCTATAACATGAAACAGACTGTTTATTATAGGCATCAGCCAATCTCACCTGATGATTAATAAAAGCAGCTACAAGGCTAGCCCGTGTTCAGCCTTGCTTATCTATCACTTGGTCATTATGCAGCCAGTGTTACCTTTCCCCTCTTGTCGGTCTGAAGACCATCAGGAAGGTTTACTCATTTTGCCTTGTCTTTGGCTAACTTTCTGAACAATATTTTTGCAAGCTAGTTGCCAAGCCTGTGTCTGCCTGCAATCCAGCCTGCTTTTCTCTGTTGATTCCCATGTACTGACCCTGGCTACATTTCTGGCTAACTAAGTTCTCTGCCAGCCATGACTATTGGCTTGTTTCCTGGTTATCCAAGTCTGCTACCAGCCCTTAACTTGGTTTTGTTCCTGGCTATTTGAGTCCTCTGCCAGACCTGATATCTGAACTGTAATTTATCTACTGTGTTGCAACCAGTCTAATCCTCTGGACTGTCACCACAGTGCTCCTTCATACTACAGACCTACTTCCTGATACCTTGTGTCTCAATCATCAGGAACAGGTGAAATCCAGCTGGCCGTTACACTTGTCTTAGTCCTGCAAAGTATTCATCATCCAGTGTACCATGCACGGTGAACCTCAACATTTTCCATCATGTAGCTTACATTAACTTACTTTTTGGGAGGCTTTGGCTAACCCACTTCGGGAGAAAAAAAATATTCAGTAGCAGGAAAACCCTACCTAAGGTATAAGTGAGTCACATGCCCCTTCAAACCCAGTAGAAGCAGGAACTGGGGATTGAATAAAACCTGCAGTTTTTTTTCTTAATTGGCACAGCATAGGTTAGATTTAAAGATGGCCATGTGACATGTCTTCTGGAACTACTCAGCAGTCCAGGGGTTTGGTTTGAGATGTCCGGCTGCATCACAGATGTCCTGGTTCTGCCACTTCCATGCCTCAGTATGCCTTCTGGGGCTGTTACCTTCCTAAGGCATGGGGTACCCTGTTTAGATATCTCCTGTTTTATGCCCATTAGGCTTTTATACTTTACTGGAAAAAAGCAACCATGCCCACCCTGATCTTTTGTAAAGGTTTAGTAAATAAAATGATACCACTTTATAAAGAAACTTATTTGAATAGGGGATATCCAAAACGTGTGTGTGTGTGTGTGTGTGTGTGTGTGTGTGTGTGGTGGGGGGGGGGCATACGATTTAGTTTCAGTTGTGCATTGTTTTTCTGTACTTGGTCTTAATTATATGCCCTGTGTGGCCCAATTTTTAATATTCAATGTCAGGATGATTATTGCCATAGGCCCTGTGTGTCCAATTGTATGATACACACTGGTTATTATGTTCTCTTTGTTTTTATGCACCTGCCTCTGCTGAGCAGTTGGGGTGCACGTTTCTGTATTTTATGCAAAATATATTAATATTAAGAGATAAGAGACTTTATTGCAAATAAAAAAAAAAGGCAAACGGTGGAGCCTGAACTTTACAAGTACTGCTGGAAATAGTTAGGTAATATTTATGCTATGTATGGATTTTCTAACAAGGCTGTAAGATTCAAAATTGCATTGTGGAAAGAAAATGTTCACAATCGGTATGACAAATTGCTTAGACTAATATGCCAATATAGTAGCTACCAGTCAAGAGAAAATCATTGCCAAGTTTTGCAAGTTATTACTTGAAGACATTTTGCAACATTTCCAAAGTCCCTATAACTACAAAACCATAACTTCCCTATTATCTTTCACTTTGCTTTCAAGCCAACAAGAACCTTACAATGACATAGAATCCTTAACACACAAAAAAGCTTGTGAACAACAATTGATAATTTCCTGCCCCAAAATTATGCTAATGCCAAATCCCTGTATACCTCCAGATAACATTATGAACATTCTGCACATGTTCTACTAGGACGATTTCTTAAATCAAGTTTAAACTCTTTAAAGTGTTTCTAAAGGCTCAACAATTTTTACCTCAATGCATTCTCTGCTTATGGCAATCAAATCTTGTGAGCATAGAGGCAGGGGCGGGGCTGAGCTGCACATGTGTCAATATGTGCACACAGCCTGACTCAGGATCAAGCCCGTAGGTGTACCCCCATAGGAAGTGGCTTCCTATGGTGGCCCACTGAGAAGAAGAGGAGCCTGGAGAGCCAGCAGGGGCACCCAAGAAGATGAATTTTAGGGTGGGCCAACTCAATATTGAACCCTACAAACTAAGACTGGGATGCCATTAAAGCTCATGTGCATGTAAAGGCAGGCGTGCCAATAATTTTGTTAATATAGTGTATCTTAGACGTGATGAAAAAAGTCAATAAGGCATGTAAATAGATTTGTAATAAACCACTTCAATACAAGACACTTTCACTCCCTTCCTGCCCAGCCCAATTTTCAGCTTTCAGCACTGTAACACTTTACATGATAATTGCATGGTCATGCAACACTATACCCAAATAAAATTTTAAATATTTTTTTTACACAAATAGAGCTTTCTTTAGGTTGTATTTAATCAGTAGTTAATTTTGTATTTTTTCTTATTCACTGATGTGTGATGATGAGGCTGCATTGATGGGAACTGATAAAGGCTGCACTGATGGGCACTGATAAGCTGCATTGATGGGCAGTGTTGAGGTGGCACTGATGGGCACTGATATTGTGCACTGATGGGAACTGATATGCTGCACTGATGGGGCCGCACTGATCATCAGGGCACTGATGATTAGTGCCCTGAATATGAGTGCAAATGTCCCCTGTAATTAGAAAGCCACTTATCATGTTTTCTTTACCTGAGACACTTACAATGCGATAACCGGCATTTGTTTACATATGATCAGCTGTAATTGGACACAGCTGATCACATGGTAAAGAACATATGTATTTGGCTCTTTACCCTGATAGGTAATGTGTTGTGTTCGAGGGATGCAGCTCACCACCGATCACTGAGCTGTGTGCACGAGTGACATGATGCAAAGTACATCATATGACGTCCAGTCAGGATGGCAAAGCCACTGCCCAGTCGTCATTCTGCTATAGGCTGGGTGGGATGATGTTAAATAAAGAGGTGCAATAGTAATCTATAACAGGCAAAATGGGGACCAAGCATCCCATTTATCATGAAAGCATGTCATAGAATCATGTGTAGCATGAAAAACTCTTTCCATAAGCATCAACACTTGAGCTAAAGGGATGATTGGGAGTGCCAATGCAGGGCTATGATCCATTGCAATGTACTAAATAGGGTATGGAAAACTTTTTTCTATGAGGTATGGCACTGAAGAGATGGGAGCAAATAATAGGCGCATAGGTAATGATAGGGTAAAGGCTGATCTGCCAAATGTATAGCAAGGGCCTTCATTAGATGTTAAAAGTGGTTGGCATACCCTGTGATTCCAAAATATGATTTCAAAGATTTCTGTGATGGGACAGCCTCAAAAGTACATTATGTATGTGGGACCTAAGGGTAGACAGAAAAGAGCCCCTGGCAATTTGGATACCATGTAGTATGTATTGGCTGTATTGGGAACTGTTAAAGACACTCGTCCATGCTAGTAAGCATTTTTTAGAGCAGAGAAAGGTTCTCTGATATCAATTTTCATTAGGACATCTGGTTTGAATTTACATGTATCTCTCCACATCTAGGACCTCCCAGTGTTTTTTATGTTTTCAAAAGATAAAGGCAACATCTTTTTAAATGTCTCATGAGGCTGGGTTCACACTATTGTGAATTGGATGCAGGATTACCTGCATCCAATTTGCATAGCAGGAGATTGTGACTAGCTCTCTATGAAGCAGGTTGAGACATCTCCAGAGTGGCTCTGGTGCTGAAATCAGAAATTAACTGGTGAATGGAGATGCACCGGACATCCTGCTGTGGGCCGCTCTATGCTATAGTGTGAATCCAGCCTGAAGGAATTAGGAATCCACCAGAAGAATGCATTCCTGTTCTGGAATGCCATAACAAAAGTGAGAGGTGAATAGATTGTGCTACCACTGTATTCAGTTTATTAAAGCGGAGTTCCACCCAAAAATGGAACTTCCGCTTATCCCACTCCTCGCCCCCTTACATGCCACATTTGGTATGTAATTTTTTTTGGGGGGGGTGGGGGCTTCAAGAGAAGGGGACTTCCTGTCCCACTTCCTCCTTCTGCAGAGGGGCTGCAAAGGCGATTAAGCTTAATCGCCTTTTGGCAGCCCCTCCCTGTAGGCGATCGCCTAGGACACGTCAGGTCCTAGGCGATCGCCTGTCCAATCAAACAGCGCAGCGCTGCTTGCGAATGCGCAGTGCCGCTTGCGCATGCGCAGTGGGTGCCCGGCCGTGAAGCCGAAAGCTGTCACGGCCGGGTGCCCACAGTGACAATGAAGACGCCGGCCGGGGAGGGGGGGAGAGGAGCGGAGCCCCGGCCGGCGCGTCGCTGGAACGCTGGAGCAGGTAAGTGTCTGTTTATTAAAAGCCAGCAGCTACACTTTTTGTAGCTGCTGACTTTTAATAAACATAAATATTGGCTGGAACTCCCCTTTAAGATGTTTATTATTAGTATTATTATTATTATTATTATTATAATTCATTGATTTATTCTACAATAACCCTGGAAGATAGTGGGGTTGTATAGATCTACTTTCAAATTGTATCCATAGTATATCGGGCCTGCTGTTTGTGACAATCTTGCAGAGAGCTAAAATAACCAATGTTTGAGAAGACAAAGGCTGCCCGATTGTCAGTAATTATACAGAAAAAATGTATTATAGTGGTCCTTTGTTTAATTATATAAACATAGGGCCAGATCCACAAAAGAGATACGACGGAGTAACTGCTGTTACTCCATCGTATCCCTTGTCCTAACTTTGGAACTGATCCACAGAAGCAGTTTTCCAAAGTTAGGCAGAAGATCCGGCATGTGTAATTGAATTACACTGCCGAATCTTAGGATGCAGTACCGCATCCGCCGCTGGGGGCATTTCGAGTCGAAATGCCGCTTCTAGTATGCAAATTAGCACTTAAGGCGATCCACAAAGCTTTCCAGCTTCGTTTTTTCGCCGTAAGTTTTAGTTTGCAAGTGTAAAACTAGGGCTGGTGTTACAAAGTGTAAACTAGTAACACCATGTAAAAGCCCATTCCAGCGACGGCATTTGGTATGCATTCCCGAGGGAGAACTCCACGGCAATTTGTAAAAACAAAACCGGCATGGGTTCCCCCCCAGGAGCATACCAGGCCCTTAGGTCTGGTATGGGTTGTAAGGAGACCCCCCTACGCCGAAAAATCGACGTAGGGGGTCCCCCTACAATCCATACCAGACCCGTATCCAAAGCACGCTACCCGGCCGGTCAGGAAAGGAGTGGGGACGAGCGAGCGCCCCCCCCTCCTGAGCCGTGCCAGGCCGCATGCCCTCAACATGGGGGGGTTGGGTGCTCTGGGGCAGGGAGGCGCACTGCGGGCCCCCCCACCCCAGAGCACCCTGTCCCCATGTTGATGAGGACAGGACCTCTTCCCGACAACCCTTGCCGTTGGTTGTCGGGGTCTGCGGGCGGGGGCTTATCAGAATCTGGGAGTCCCCTCAAATAAGGGGGCCCCCAGATACCGGCCCCCCACCCTAAGTGAATGGATATGGGGTACATCGTACCCCTATCCATTCACCTGGAGGCAAAAAGTAAAAGTTATTAAACACACAACACAAGGGTTTTTAGGTTTTTAAAATAATTTATTATTCTGCTCCGGAGGCCCCCCCTGTCTTCTTTATTAGCTCTAATACCAGGGGGGGCTTCTTCTTCCGCTCTCCGGGGGTCTTCTCCGCTCTCCGGGGGGGGCTTCTTCTTCCGCTCTCCGGGGGGGGGCTTCTCCGCTCTCCGGGGGTCTTCTTCTCTCTTCGCCGCTCTCCGCTGTTGACTCGGCGAACCCCGGTTCTTCTGCAGATGTCCGGTGCCTTCTTCTTCAGCGCTGGCTGCCTGCTATCTTTGTGTGTCAGCTCAATTAGTAACAGGCAGCCAGCGCGGTCTTCTGTGACGTCATCTTCTTCTCCCCTCTTCCGATGTTGACTCGTCGCCTCTTGTCACTGTAATGATGGAAGCGCGCCTTGCATCCCATTTATATAGGCATCACCGTCCCATCATGCTCCGGCAGGTACCCACGTGGTGGGTGCCTACCCACGTGCACCCACCACGTGGGTACCTACCGGAGCATGATGGGACGGTGAGGCCTATATAAATGGGATGCAAGGCGCGCTTCCATCATTACAGTGACAAGAGGCGATGAGTCAACATCGGAAGAGGGGAGAAGAAGATGACGTCACAGAAGACCGCGCTGGCTGCCTGTTACTAATTGAGCTAACACACAAAGATAGCAGGCAGCCAGCGATGAAGAAGAAGGCACCGGACATCTGCAGAAGAACCGGGGTCAACAGCGGAGAGCGGCGAAGAGAGAAGAAGACCCCCGGAGAGCGGAGAAGCCCCCCCCGGAGAGCGGAAGAAGAAGCCCCCCCCGGAGAGCGGAGAAGACCCCCGGAGAGCGGAAGAAGAAGCCCCCCCTGGTATTAGAGCTAATAAAGAAGACAGGGGGGGCCTCCGGAGCAGAATAATAAATTATTTTAAAAACCCTTGTGTTGTGTGTTTAATAACTTTTACTTTTTGCCTCCAGGTGAATGGATAGGGGTACGATGTACCCCATATCCATTCACTTAGGGTGGGGGGCCGGTATCTGGGGGCCCCCTTATTTGAGGGGACTCCCAGATTCCGATAAGCCCCCGCCCGCAGACCCCGACAACCAACGGCAAGGGTTGTCGGGAAGAGGTCCTGTCCTCATCAACATGGGGACAGGGTGCTCTGGGGTGGGGGGGCCTGCAGTGCGCCCCCCTGCCCCAGAGCACCCAACCCCCCCATGTTGAGGGCATGCGGCCTGGCACGGCTCAGGAGGGGGGGGGCGCTCGCTCGTCCCCACTCCTTTCCTGACCGGCCGGGTAGCGTGCTTTGGATACGGGTCTGGTATGGATTGTAGGGGGACCCCCTACGTCGATTTTTCGGCATAGGGGGGTCTCCTTACAACCCATACCAGACCTAAGGGCCTGGTATGCTCCTGGGGGGTGAACCCATGCCGTTTTTTTTCTTTGAAAATTGGCATGGAGTTCTCCCTCTCAGCAATGAATGCTGAGCGACGCTGTCAATTTTTTTTTTTTTTCCCAACGCAACTTTTTTAAGCCGGCGCGATCCACAAAACTCGGCGTAACGTAACTTCGCGCATGCGCAGTACGGCCGGCGCGGGAGCGCGCCTCATTTAAATGGGACTCGCCCCATTTGAATAGGAACGCCTTGCGCCGGCGGAATTTTAGTTACACGGCCTGAAATTTCTAGGTAAGTGCTTTGTGGATCGGGCACTTAGGTAGAAATTTTAAGGCAGTGTAACTTAAATGGGATTTTTTAAGTTACGCCAGGTTTTTGTGGATCTGGCCCATACTGCTTTCTGGTTGAGATATGACATGATATGATATATGATATGAAATGATGATAGTTTTAGCAATATATAGTGGTAAGGCTCTAGCGTAAATTCAGTTTTTGGAAGATTAACCATTATTATGGTCCTCACTCTGCCTAGATGGGAAATATGTAGCCAGATTCACATAGTTTGGCGTATCTTTAAGCCGGCGTAGCGCAGCTCATTTGCACTACGCCGACGTAAAATAGAGAGGCAAGTACAGTATTTATGAAGCACTTGCTCCGTAAGTTACGTCGGCGTAGCACAAATGGGCTGGCATAACCCCGCCTAATTCAAAGTAGGCATGTAGTACGGCGCATGCGCGCGCATGCTCAGAATCACGTCGCAAATACTCAATGCTTTCGACGTGAACGTAACCTATGCCCAGCCCCATTCACGTACGCTTACGCAAACAACGTAAAATACGATGGATGTTCCGCCGTCCATACCTTGCATGGGCTGCGCCATCTTTTTGGTGGTTTATCTTTACGCCGGCATATGTCTTACGTAAATGGTGTATCTTAATGCGACGGGTGTACATACGTTCGTGAATTGGCGTATCTTGCTCATTTACATATTCAACGCGTAAATCCACGTACACGCCCTTAGCGGCCAGCGTAAATATGCACATAAGATACAACGGTGTAGGAGACTTACGTCGGACGTATCTTGGCCAAATTTAAGCGTATCTGGTTTCCAGAATACGCTTAAATATACGACGGCGCTCATTCGGACTTACGACGGCGTATCTACTGATACGCCGCCATAAGTCTACGTGAATCTGGGTAATGGTAGGAAGAATGTAAACTGAGCATGTTTTTAATCCTGGAGATCAATAGTAGGTAATTTCCTTGGAGAGATTGTATAGAGGGAGTTACTTGAATGCCAATAGGGAAGATTTTGAGGTGATCGTGACCAAGAAAAATCAAAAGTGTAACTTGAGCATTTTGCATATAAAAGCGGAAAGATGTATTGACATTGCTATAGATTTAGTTATATTAGGCTTCAGGCCCTATAATTCATAGAATGTAGTTAAAGTAGAAAGCAAGTTAGAAAGAGAAGTCCAATGGGGTAGACAAAATAGTAATATATAATATGCATAAATACTACATTTATATTCACAATTTTCTTTAACATTGTCCTTAATTTTTAATGGTGTTAGCCAGGTGCTCCATCGCAAGTGAGAAGAAGCATGAAGATAATGGACACCTGTGATGGGACATCAGGGGCAGGGGAAAGCAATTAGCTTTAGAATCTTTGAAATATCTGTAAAATGCTTTTGGAGTGAGTGGTGGCCAAACCTTTCTGAACTTGAAGTTTGCAGACATTTTCACCACAGTTGTTAAGCTATGGGAAAAGTAAATCAAACCCATTCAGTCTGTAAAAAGTATGCAAGAGTAGGGAGTTTTATAGAGGCCATTGTAGCCTAACCATGGGCAGAGGTAAAAAGTAGCATCACTGGAGTTTGCCATTACTATGGGGGGCTAAAAATATAATCAAATCTAGCCTTGCTATCATGGAAATTAGAATTATGAGTAAATTCCTTGGCTCTAATGTTATGCAACTCTCTAAGCTTTGGGAAATGCCTCAGAAGCCGCCCCTGCTGGGAGAAGGCAGTGATTATCGCTAGCAATAATCAGCAAGCTTGCAATATTTAAAATCAAATCTGGAAGGCTGGTTGCACCCAAGTTGATCTGTACAATTAGCCTGCCCATTAATGGTTCGAATCTTTGGACCCTGTATGGCCAGACTGAGGCCCTGTACACACGGTCGGTCCATCTGATGAGAATGGTCCGAAGGACCGTTCTCATCGGTTAACCGATGAAGCTGATTGATGGTCTGATGAGCCTACACACCATCAGTTTAAAAACCGATCAAGTCCAACGCGGTGACGTAAAACACAACGACGTGCTGAGAGAAATGAAGTTCAATGCTTTCAAGCATGCGTCAACTTGATTCTGAGCATGCGCAGGTTTTGAACCAATGCTTTTGCGTACTAACCGTCGGTTTTGACCGATCGGTTAGGCGTCCATCGGTTCAATTTTAAAGCAAGTTCTAAATTTTTAGACCGAAGGATAACGGTCCGATGGGGCCCACACACGGTCGGTTTGGACCGATGAAACTGAACTTCAGTCCGTTTTCATTGGTTTTGTCCGATCGTGTGGCCTTACTCTCTGCTGACTGCACTAACTCCAGCTTGTGACTTTAGTGCTGTTTCTCTGTTGCCTGAGCTGACACTGGCTTATTACTTCAACACCAACTCTGTGCATTGTAATCTGGAATACTTAAAGAGGAGTTCCACCCTAAAAATTGACCTCCGCTTAACCCACTCCTCGCCCCTTACATGCCACATTTGGCATGTAATTTTTTTGGGGGGGGAGTGGGGGCTTCAGGAGAAGGGGACTTCCTGTCCCACTTCCTCCTTCCGCCGAGGGGCTGCAAAGGCGATATGTCATATCGCCTTTTGGCAGCCCCTCCCTGTAGGCGATCGCCTAGGACACGTGACAGGTCCTAGGCGATCGCCTGTCCAATCAAACAGCGCAGCGCCGGGCCACGCCGTGCGCGCATGCGCAGTGCCGCTCACGCATGCGCAGTGGGTGCCCGGCCGTGAAGCCGAAAGCTGTCACGGCCGGGTGCCCACAGTGACAATGAAGACGCCGGCCGGTGAGGGGGGGGGAGCGGAGTCCAGGCCGGCGCTTCGCTGGATCGTGGAGCAGGTAAGTGTCAGTTTATTAAAAGCCAGCAGCTACACTTTTTGTAGCTGCTGACTTTTAATAAACTTAAAAAATGGGTGGAAAACCTCTTTAATTTCTCTTTCACAAAGAACTGTGTCTAGCCTGAAGTTTCCGGACACTTATCTTCACTCTTTAGATGTGAATTCCTAACATGTTGTGAATAAAGACAGGGACTCATTTTGCTTTACAGGGGTATGTGTAAAAAAATGTTTTTTATTAAACCAATCAAAAAAACTGGGGATGATTTTGTTGTGTGTTCTACAACAGGATTATATCTCCACCAGGTTTTAGTTATAGCAGGGGCAGCATCTAGCATCACCTACTATAAAGCAGAGATAATAGAATATATAATTACAACTTAAACCATATCCTGCCTATAGGACTTCATATTACCTGGACTTTGAGTGGAGATACAAACATCATCCCAGTATCTTTTATTAAGATAGAGATACTCTGTAATGTAAAAGCAATCCTAGTGGCTAATTAGGGTTGCTTTTATAAGCGATGGGAGGGGTGTCACTTTCCCCAGATGTAAACAAAGTAATTTTTGACTTGGGAAAGAATTTGATCACACCAATCTTAGTGTGATCAGATGCTTTTAAGGGAAGAGGAGAGATCTTGGTAGATATTTCATGTTTAGTGGTTTTTATGCACTTTCATATACAAAATATTAATTTAAAGTGTAAAAATGACAATAAAAGTGAAAGATTAAAGTGGTTGTAAAGGCACAAGGCATGCATGAAGGTAAAAAGCCCCACCAGCTTCCCTAATACTTACCTGAGCCCCCTCTCGATCCAGCGATGTCCATGAGAGCTTTTCCTCTCCGGGGACTCACACTCCTGATTGACAGCAGCAAGAGCCATTGGCTCCTGCTGCTGTAAACCACAGCCAGTGAGCTAATCAGGAGATGGAGGGGGCAGGGTCGAGCCGTGGCTCTGTGCGTGAATGGACACACAGAGCCGCATCTGGGGAGCGTGCCCGTTTGGGTGCCCCCACAGCAAGCTACTTGCTGTGGGGGCACTCGGCAGGAAGGAGAAGCCAAGAGTGCCAGCATGGGACCTGAGAAGAGGCCGCTCTGTGCAAAACTACTGCACATAGCAGGTACTGTAAGTATAACATGTTTGTTATACAGTACATGCACCCTCACGTCTTTCCTGTATTTAATGAGCCACAAAACTATTGCAAATCATATTTGAAAAAATTCAAAAGGGATGCAGTGCCATCTCTAACTAAATACCATGGACAACATATTTTTTTTTTATTATTCTGCATGGGTGTAAAATGATTGTAAAGCCTTGTTTAAAAAATAAAAAATAAAAAATAAAAATAATAACAAACATATTATACTTACCTCTGTGCAGTTGGTTTTGCACAGAGCAGCCCCAATCCTCCTCTTCTCACATCCCTATTTTCTGCTCTTAGCCCCTCCCTACTTTGAGTGCCTCTCTGCTGGCAGCTTGCTACAGGGGGTACCCAAGCCGAGCGAGAGCTCTGTGTATCCATTCAGAAATGGAGCCCTGACCTTGCCCCCCTCTCTCCCCTGATTGGCTGACTGACTGACAGCCGCAGGAGCCAATGGCACCGCTACTCTGTCTCAGCCAATCAGGAGGAGTGTCCTGGATGGCTGAGGGGATCATGGACATCGATGGAGAGAGGAGGGCCTTAGGTAGGCAATTAGGGGAGACCTGGGGGGCTGCTACAAACAGAGGCCCAGATTCAAGTAGAATCGCGCAATATTTGCGTGGGCAAAGAGCAATTTTTTTTCTCTGCGCCCACGCAAATATTGCGCTTTGCCCTTGATTCACGGAGCAGTTGCTCCGTAAATTGCGCGTGCAATATGCTAAGCAGCCGAGCGCAAGGCTGCCTAATGTAAATGATCCCGCCGGGGGCGGGAATCATTTAAATTAGGCGCGCTCTCGCGCCGAGCGAACAGCGCATGCTCCGTCGCGGAACTTTTCCGACGTGCATTGCGGCAAATGACGTCGCAAGGACGTCATTTGCTTGTAAGTGAACGTGAATGGCGTCCAGCGCCATTCACGGTTCACTTACGTAAACGACGTGAAATTTGAACGTCGCGAGCGGGAGGCGCAGCTATACTTTAGCATTGGCTGCGCCTGCTATTAGCAGGAGCAACCTTATGCTAAAGGCGCCGTACGGAAACTCCGTACCTTGCGTACGCAGGGCCCGCACAACTTTTGTGAATCGGTGGTAGTATGCAATTTGCATACTACACGCCGATCACAAAGGCCGCGCCCCCTAGCGGCCAATGCAAGAATGCAGCCTGGGATGTGAAGGCATAAGGAGGCTTATGTTTGTCACATCCTAGGCTGCATTCGGTGTAACAAGGTTTCTGAATCAGGAGCACTCGTTACACCGGAGCAAGTAAGCAACTATGGTTGCGCGGGCGCAAGTGCTTCTTGAATCTGGGCCAGAGAGTTTTTTTATCTTAATGCATAGAATGCATTAAGATAACAAGCCTTCTGCCTTTACAACTCCTTTAACACACAAACAACTCCCATGCATGTTGTAACACTGCAGAATTCACTACAAAAGAAAAAAAACATAGGTTCTGTCACGTTTTTGCCGACAGTCTAGGGTGTATTGTAAGAAGAAAACGTGTATTTCCTTCAGCAAAGACATTAAAAATCAGAGGTGCTGCGGAATAATCAATACTCGTACTGGTGAAATGACAGCTCCACATTCCTGACCTTTTACACAGGCAATTTACACAGTCCAGAAACACCTGCCTTGTAATTAATGTGCTAATCAAGGCAGCAAGGATCAGCAGTTGCCATATCCTACATTTTCTTTCCTGATATAGACCAGTATTTCTGTCTCAATTAGCTGTCTTATTTTACAACATTACTCATTACCGAGTAAAATTGGTTTCACTTTCAGAACCCATCAAAACCAATATTAAGTTGTAAGGTACATATTAAAATATGTCATAAGCTAGGAACAGCATCCATTTTATGATACTACCTGAACCTGTCTTTGATATGCTAACCATGAATAAGATACCACAGTGTTTACAAGAGTCTGGTACATCTGTTGATTTCATTGAATATGCATAGAAATAATAAGCTACAGTTGTTAGAGGAAAAAGCACTATATTTATAATCATACACATTTTAGCCTCTTGCAGTAATAGTTGTAGAATGACAAAGTGGCATGTGACTAGTAAGAACATTCTGCAAAGTGTAATGATATGGTTACTATAGAAACATTAGCCTTAAGAATTGAGGTTTTTACATACATATCTAGTTGCATTGTTTTATTTGGTTAGAAAACCCTATAAATGTCCTGTGATATAGCACTATAAATGGAAAGTCCTTTGAGAGTCATTAATTCGCAGTACATTTCTCTAGCCACATCATTATTTTTGCTATGTAATTAAAAAGTGCATGGTTATAAATACACCTAGAGCATCTAAATCACATTTCTATGTGTAAAATCAAACAAGCTTTGTGATTAAACTAAAGCTTTTCTCAAGACTTGTTGTTTTTCCCTGGTAAAGCAGAAAGTAATTATATTGAAAAGGAAATAAGGTCTCAGAAATAAAATAAAGTGGTAGCTAAGGTGTTTTAGTAACCTTGTTTTAAGGAAAACATTGTAGACATGTTTCTCTGGGTACCATTTAAATACATTTTTACATATAACACAAATTCAAACATAATTTAGAGGTTGCAAATTAAAATAATGTGTAATACATTTGGAATAAGTCTCCATGCTTTTTCTAAAATGCGAGGTATTGGAAGTCACAAAAGAGTTCCATGATCATATAAAGCAATACATAAGTTAAATATTGAAGGACAGCATTCTAAAACATTGTTAACCTCTTCCCGTCCATGCTATAACCTAATCTAGGCTACAGCGTGGACCTACATTGCCGGGAGGCCGTAAATGGACGTCCTCCCCTATGCACCCTCCCCGCACGCCCCCTGCAGGGTGTGCGGCATGCACTGTGATCCCCAAGTCAATGAGATCCCGGCCCCTTACCACGTGATCAGCTGTCAGCCAATGACAGCTGATCTCATGATGTAAACGGAAGATCAAGGACCTTTTTTCTACCCATCACTGCCACCCATCACTTCCCATCACTGCCATCTTTCAGTGTCAACTATTAGTGCCCGTTAGTGCCATCCAGTGCCAGTGCCACCCATCAGTGCAACCTCTCAGTGCCCACCAATGCCATCTATCAGTTCCCACCAGTGCCGCCTATAAGTGCCCATCAGTGCAGCCTATCTGTGTCCATCAGTGCAGCCTCATCAGTGTACATCAATGAAGGAGAAAAATTACCTGTTTTTAACCACTTAAGCCCCAGACCTTTAGGCAGCTAAATGCCCAGGCCAGGTTTTGCGATTCGGCACTGCGTAGTTTTAACAGACAATTGTGTGGTCGTGTGACGTGGCTCCCAAACAAAATTGGCGTCCTTTTTTCCCCACAAATAGAGCTTTCTTTTGGTGGTATTTGATCACCTTTGCGGTTTTTATTTTTTGCGCTATAAACAAAAATAAAGCGACAATTTTGAAAAAAATTCAATATTTTTTACTTTTTGCTATAATAAATATCCCCCAAAAACATATACGGGGAAGCCGTGTTTACATACGGCTCTCCCCGTTCTTCAGCTCCGGGGATCGATCGCGACGGAGCGGCTATAAACAAATAGCTGCGCCGTCGTCCCGGATTGCTCCCCGAGGGAACCCGACCGCCGCGTGTAGCGGGGGGGGTCCCGGTCGGACCCCCCACCCACGTCTAGGCAGGCACGTACAGGTACGTACATGTGCCTGTCCGTGCCATTCTGTCGACGTATATCTACATGAGGCGGTCGGGAAGTGGTTAAAATGTTATAACAAAATATAAAATTGTTTTGTATTTTCTTTATAATGTTTGGTCTTTTTTTATTTTTTAAAAAAAAAAAAACCTAGATGTGATCTAATATCACCAAAAGAAAGCTTTGTTTGTGGGGGAAAAAATTATAAAAATGTCATTTGGGTACAATTTTGTATGACTGCGTCTGACAGCGCTGAAAGCTGAAAATTGCTTTGGGCAGAAGGGGGGTTTAAGTGCCCAGTAAGAAAGTGGTTAAAATAAATATTGTTCCAGTATTTATTCTAAAGTCACAAAAGTTGAGGAACTCTAGCCCTTATATTATTAGACAATCATTAATATTGTAGATCTAGATGATAACCCTCCAGAGATTAGAGATAATAGATGTGTGACTAATCCAAACAGAAATAGATAGTTATAACAGTGCATGGATAAACTGAAAGTCTGAGGCTCAGTTCATATATATGCGGTGCAGAAAGTGCAGTAAATCCTGTGCGTTTCCCGCAGCGCATTGAAATTAGGCAGATTCAAAATGGTTTGAAAAATGCAGTGCGATTGACAAAATAGAATCGCATTGCTGTGAACACCAATGCAATCCAATTCCAGTGTGCTGATTTGGTGTAATTTGAGCAATACAAGTGAACTGTACATACACAGGATCGGGTTTACAGCTCTACAGTGCACCCAGCTATCTTGTTTGATTTATTGTACACGCTACCCTGACCAGATTGAAGACTCATCTGATTGGGGATGCTTTGAATAGGCACTAAGCAGTAATCATTGCTTAAGTGACATGGACTTTCACTGTATTGTTCATTTAACCACTTAAGCCCCGGACCAAAATGCTGCCTAAAGACCCAAGGTGTTTTTACAGTTCGGTACTGCGTCACTTTAACAGACAATTGTGCGGTCATGCGACGTGGCCCCCAAACAAAATTGGTGTCCTTTTTTTTCCCACAAATAGAGCTTTCTTTTGGTGGTATTTGATCACCTCTGCGGTTTTTATTTTTTGCGCTATAAACAAAAATAAAGCGACAATTTTGAAAAAAATGCAATATTTTTTACTTTTTGTTATAATAAATATCCCCCAAAAACATATATAAAAACATTTTTTTTCCTCAGTTTAGGCCGATACGTATTCTTCTACCTATTTTTAGTAAAAAAAATCGCAATAAGCGTTTATCGATTGGTTTGCGCAACATGTATAGCGTTTACAAAATAGGGGATAGTTTTATTGCATTTTTATAATTTTTTTTTTTTTTACTACTAATGGCGGCGATCAGCAATTATTTTCGTGACTGCGACATTATGGCGGACACTTCGGACAATTTTGACACATTTTTGGGACCATTGTCATTTTCACAGCAAAAAATGCATTTAAATTGCATTCTTTATTGTGAAAATTACAGTTGCAGTTTGGGAGTTAACCACAGGGGGCGCTGTAGGAGTTAGGGTTCACCTAGTGTGTGTTTACAACTGTAGGGGGGTGTGGCTGTAGGACTGACGTCATCGATTGTGTCTCCCTATAAAAGGGATCACACGATCGATGCGCCGCCACAGTGAAGCATGGGGAAGCCGTGTTTACATACGGCTCTCCCCGTTCTTCAGCTCCGGGGAGCGATCGCAACGGAGCGGCTATAAACCAATAGCCGCGCCGTCGTCCCGGATCGCTCCCCGAGCAAACCCGACCGCCGCATGTAGCGGGGGTGGGTCCCGATCGGACCCCCCACCCGCTAGAAGGCAAGGACGTACATGAACGCCCATGTGCCTGTACGTGCCATACTGTGGACGTACATTTACATGCGGCGGTCGGGAAGTGGTTACGCACAATAGCCTTCATTTTGTTCATGGTGTTGAAATGTGTTCTGTAACTTTCACCTGACACACAGACACATCTTCTGCTAGAAGCTCTCTCTGTCTCTACCCCCTCTCAAGGTTTTGCTTTTGCAACTGTTCTATTTGCTAGCTTTTAATAACATTCTCCTATTTGTTAGTTTTTAATAACATCTCACACCACCCCTTTCTTATCTATGTATAAAATAACATGTAATAATAACGTGTAATGTGTCCTGTGAATCTGTTCCTGCAATTGCAGTATTACATTTTGTTTTTAGAGTCCCAATCTGAAATAGTTCCCATAACAGTTGGCGAGCCAACCAGAAGAATCATCTGCAGTTCCCTGCGGTGACTCCTTGTGGGCAACCTGGGTCAGGGGCGCATGGTAGGGTCAGATGAAACCCACAAAGAGACAAGACAAAAAGGGTCTCTTTATGAGTGTTTTGGTTTTCTATTGTCATAAACCCCTTCTATCCACATAGATAAGTAGAGACTATTTGTCAGGGTTGAGTTCACCTGCTGGTGGCACTGGGGTTCACTTTGCAGATGGCTGCAGTTCCAGTGTCCACCAGCAGGTGTTTCCCAGAAGCCATCAGGTTCTGATCAACCACACCTGGCTCCAGCTGCCAGGTGGATATTTAAGGCTGCTCCTCCCTTCCCCCAGGGCATCACTACCCTGTCTGCTTGCCTCCTTGCTACCAGCTTGTGCCTGATAACTTTCCTTTGGTTTTTGGTTCTGTTTGGGGTAGTTCATGATTTCTGTTTGCTGTGTTCATGGTTTGCTGTGTTTTCTGTGTTCGTTGTTTGCTATTTCTCACTGTAAATTTCACTTTAATATATATATATATATATATATATATATATATATATATATATATATATATATATATATATATATATATATATATATATATATATATAAATAATCTGTTGTTTGTTCTCAGTTCCTCTGTGTAGTCTTATGTGTGTGGTCACCTTAGATAATGATCCTGAAACTATTCTTGTAAATCTGCAGATTTGCTGTACTATTTGTTTTAGAGGCAAGAGGGAATAGGCACAAGTAGAGAAGACTGGCCAGTCATTATGAGGAATTAAATTAAATAAGGGAATAAAGGGTACGAATATATGACTATATCAGCTGTCTTTTAGTCTTACCCACATATAGTTTTCCACATGGACAAGTTAGCATGTAGATCACTTGCGTGGTAGAGCAGTTAATAAAATGTATTAATTTTAAACTTCTTCTTGCCATCAGAACTGGCGAACACATCCGTCCTTTCTACAAGTTTGCACATCACAGACATTCCACATGGGTACATGCCCTTCAGAGGTGGAAGGTCTGTCAACCAGTTAGCTTTTTGTGATCTCTGACATTCTGAATGGACAAGAGTATCTCCTAAGTTCTGAGATCTCTGTGTGGTCATTAGGGTTCAATCCTCAACAATTTCTCCCAAAATCAGAGACATTGATAGAACATGCCACTGATGACTTACAATGTTTTTAACCTGATCCTATTGGGCCCCATATGTCATAATTATCCTGATCAGGTTTGGTTTTAAGGTGTCATGTCTTGTACATTTAGTTGTACCAAGGAGATTGCATCTATCTGCATTTATGGCTTGTTTTTTAGCCTCTCTAATGTGAGTAACCCCTTTGTTTGAACCTACTATACAGATCCTTTGTTCAGTATGGAAATCTTCCTCCTGTGAGCAATTCCTTGTAATCCTCAGGAATTGGCAAACAGGTATCCCCTGTATTAGTGAGTGTGGGTGGTGGCTAGTAGCCTCCAATAGGGTATTTGCTGCAATTTCTTTCCTGTAGGTTTGTGTGAAGATTTGACTGTTCTTCACACCTATGGTTAGGTCCAGGAAGGGGAGGGTTTGTGAATGACATGAAAAAGTCAGTTTAATAGTCCTGTCATTACAGTTCAATTCATCAATAAACTGTGATAGCTCATGTACTGTACCCCCCAGATCATAAGTACATCATCAATGTACCCCAGCCACCTGATACTGTGACCAAGGTACAGGGACGATCAATACACAACCTCCTCCTCCCATAGACCCAAATGGAGGCACGCATAGGATGGTGCCCCCATTGCGGTCCCTCTCAATTGCTGGTAATTGATCCCTAAGAACTGGAAACAATTATTTTCCAGCATAAATCTCAGGGTATCCACTAAAAACTAATTTTGTGCATCCAGCAGTGGAAATTTATTTTCTAAGAAAGGTTTGACTCTTAGTAGTCCCCATTCATGAGGGATTGATGTGTATATAGAGATTCTATGTCAATCACAATAAGAATGGCTCCCCCAGGTAGAGAGAGTTTTTCCAATTGATGAAGGACTTCTCTGTTGTCATAAACATACAGCGGAAATTCCCATAAAGGTTCTTTTATAAAAGCCTTGGTAAATTCACCTAATCTTTAGAGGGGACCTTTTATAGCAGACACAACAGGTCTACCTGGAGGGTTTGTGACAGGTTTGTGGAGTTTGGGGATTACATAGAATGTAGGTGTGTTGAATTCATATACCTTCAAATAATTGAGTTATTTAATAATTAATCCTGCTTCAAAAGCTAAACTCAGTTGGAAATTCAATTCATCCACAATATCTGGTAAGGGGTTCAGAGTTAGCCTTCGGTAGGCGGATTCAACCGAAAGTTGGCGCATCACCTCCCCTTCATATTGTGTCTGGGATAAAAGTACAATGTTTCCGCCTTTGTCGCTGCCTTTCAAAATGATATTAGGTGCATGCTTCCTCCAGTTCTTTTCTCTGCTCTTTAGTTAGATTATCGATCCCTTTCCAATTCCAATACATTTTGGCTCGGTCTTGTACTTGATCCAGGAATAAACTTATCCACTTGTGCTTGGATCTTAACTGATCTAATTTGAATATTAGATGATCAAAGGTTTTCTCGTGTAGTATTTGATAATTCTGTATTAGAGACAAAGTCAGTTTTTTCCTGAAGTAAAGATACCAGGGCCTCAAGCGCTTCTACCTCTTATTTTTTAGATTTGTTAATCTTAATATCACTCTGGCGATTTTTATGCCAGAAACTGAAGATTACTTTACGCAGGAAAAAAACTGACATCTTTATGAACTACAAATTTGTTTATAGATGATTTAGGTAAAAATTTAAGACCTTTTTGAAGAAGTGAAATATGATGTTGGTTGAGTGGAAAGTCAGTAAGATTGACTACTTTCATGTCAGACTTAAATTGGCCTTCAGTGTGGATGATGGCTTCATCACTAGCCTCAGCTATCTTTCTTGCACTGGCTCTGAGCTCTCTTTGACTTTTTACTGACTCTCTTCCTCTTTCTTGGTCCACTGTCTGTATACTGTTCAGGTCCCCTCTCCTTTTTATGAAAAAGTGACAGACTTTTCCAGAGTTTCTCCTTCACTATCTGTTGATGATTGAGCATATGAGATGGGAGTCTTATTCCCACCTATTCCTCTACGTGATCGGCTTCTTCCTTTGTAGGTAGTTTAATAGTAAAAAAAATTATGAGTTTTAAAGTGTTTTCTGAGAGAATCATCCCTGTTTTCCTGGATGGGTTGATCACCGGAGAAAGCAGACTGTATCTTCAGATCAATCCTTTCATCAAGTAAGTATGCCATGGAAAAACAAAAACAAAACAGGTATAGATTATTGGTATAAATTATAGCAACATCCAACAATGCACTGCTAGACTGGGCAGTCACTAAAATAACAAGGAATGGGATGGAGGTACCAATGCAACTACTGTGGAGAGAGTCAGGGAGCCTGTGATCAGAAGGGATATAAAGAGAAAATAAATCCCAATATAGGCATATAGATAACTTTTTTTTTAAATGTCTCTAGACATTTTCAGCAGTGTCACAATAGAGACCCCAATTGCTTAAAGTTCTGGGGGATCGAAAGAGTAGATCGGCACTGGAGGGGTGGAAATTACATCTGTCACATCAGTCAACGAGAATCGTTCTGCATAGTAGAGGCCAAAGTTTTGACCCCCAATTGTTTAAACGTTGATTTTGACTTAAATTGTTTAATTTCAGATAAATAAGGCCCCCCATTTTGTGTGTTTTCTTTTTTTTCTTTTTATTATTTATTATCTTGATAGATTTTTTTCATTTTTAGATTAACTGTGGGTATGGGTATGATATATATTGTTTATTGGGTATTGTTTATTAATTATTATTGCTTCTTATGGAAAAAAAAATTGTTCCTGTAGGACAGCATCGGGTGATTTTATAAGTATAATTACATCTATGTAGGTGTAACGATTATTTTAGCCACAAGATGGCGATAATTTTAGATTCATGGTATATGTCACTGGTTTATCCCTGTGTATATGCAGGATAAATAATTTTAGACAATACGATTTACGTAAGATCTTTTTATATATTTTTTTAGTTTTTCATTATATACTTTTCTTCTGACTGGCAGATAAGTTTAGGGTTTGAGCCGTCTAGTCAATTGTCGGCCCTTGCTATGACAGCGGCATTGCACGACGGGCTGATGTGTGACGTCTCAGCCGCGCCTCGTCATGGCTTCGGCTTTTGCTGTAGTGATGGAATTTTATAAACAGTATGATGGGTGATGCCGTAACCCCGCCCCACTGAGGAAGTTCCAAGTGAACGTAACGCGTATGGGGGAAGGAGCTGTGTATGACGTTACCCGCTGCTGTCCCTGGGAAAAGTTATCCATGCTGGATAGTTATGCTGGTTTTATTTAGCTAATATGTGAGTACAGTTGTGTTCAAAATTATTCAACCCCCCAATGCTGTAAAGGGTTTTAGGGAATTTAGTGTACATTTGTAATTGTATTCAGAATGAAATCCTACAATGACTTCTTAAAGAACCAAATGCAACTAAAATGACATCAATTGGTTTTGTAATACAGTAGTAAATGTTTATTTTGTGAATTCTTCATTTACACAATTATTCAACCCCTTAAAGACTACCACTCTGAAGAACAGAGGTTCATTGAAGTGTTTTCAATCAGGTATTGAAAACACCTGTGGATGTCAGGGAGCAGCAATAAAGCCTAATAAGCACCAATTAGGCAGCTTTAAAATGACTGTGATACTCAGCTCCTTCTAGACATTTACTGGTGTGGTTACAAACATGGTGAAGTCAAGAGAATGGTCCAGGAAGACAAGAGAAGAGGTGATTACTCTTCACAGGAAGGGCAATGGCTATAAGAAGATTGCAAAGATGTTAAACATACCAAGAGACACCATAGGAAGCATCATTCGCAAATTCAAGGCAAAGGGCACTGTTGAAACGCTACCTGGTCGTGGCAGAAAGAAGATGCTGACTTCGACTGCTGTGCGCTACCTGAAGCGTAGAGTGGAGAAAAGTCTCCTTGTGACTGCTGAGGAACTGAGAAAAGATTTATCAGATGTGGGTACTGAAGTTTCTGCTCAGACAATACGGCGCACACTGCGTAATGAAGGCCTCCATGCCAGAACTCCCAGGCGCACCCCCTTGCTGTCTCCAAAGAATAAGAAGAGTCGACTGCAGTATGCCAAAAGTCATGTGGACAAACCACACACGTTTTGGGATTGTGTTCTGTGGACTGATGAAACAAAATTACAACTGTTTGGGCCCATGGATCAATGCTATGTTTGGAGGAGGAAGAACAAGGCCTATGATGAAAAGAACACCTTGCCTACTGTGAAGCATGGTGGGGGGTCAATCATGCTTTGGGGCTGTTTTGCTTCTGCAGGTACAGGGAAGCTTCAGCGTGTGCAAGGTACCATGAATTCTCTTCAGTACCAGGAGATATTGGATGACAATGTGATGCAGTCCGTCACAAACCTGAGGCTTGGGAGACATTGGACCTTTCAACAGGACAATGATCCCAAGCATACCTCCAAGTCCACTATAGCATGGTTGCAGATTAAAGTCTGGAACATTTTGGAGTGGCCATCGCAGTCACCAGACTTAAATCTGATTAAGAACCTCTGGTGGGACTTAAAGAAAGCAGTTGCAGTGCGCAAGCCTAAGAATGTGACTGAACTGGAGGGTTTTGCCCATGACGAATGGGCAAAGATACCCGTAGATCGCTGCAAGACACTTGTGTCAAGCTATGCTTCACGTTTAAAAGCTGTTATAACTGTAAAAGGATGTTGTACTAAGTACTAAGATTGAATGTCACTTGGGGGTTGAATAAAACTGATAATGATGTGAGCACAGAAAAGACATTTGTGGTTATTTCATTATAAATGTTATGTTATATTTGTCTGACCTACATGTGCCTCTTTGATTTAATTGTAAGCAGGATGACTGAATGATCAAAATCAATGTCAAACTGGCCAAAACAATCAATTTCAGTGGGGGTTGAATAATTTTGAATACAACTGTAGTTTTGTCTTGTATTTACAATAAATCGACTGTTATGCAGCAGAGAGCACTTAGATCTTTTTTTATATTATACATGACCTGGCGAGATTGCTGAGTGTAAGGAGATTACATTTTGATATGGCGCTCGTGTTGAGCTTAAGGAGATGCAAGAGAGGTCCACAATTTATGTTAACCTTTTCAGTTCTGCCTGCTTTTCCACCTGTTTGCTCAGGGGTCCATATCCTAAGGTGAGAGTGATTAGTTATACCGAAGGTGGAGGGACTGTCACTCAATTTAGACCTCTTCAACACTGGTTAAGGTTTCTGTGGATACTGCGGATTCTGCTGTATATCTTTTCTTTGGACTGTCATTTTTTATAATAATTTATTTGGAATTATTATTGCATTTTGACCATTACATTTGCGCTGCACTTATTCTGTTTTAAAAATCTGTTATTTAAATTATGTGAATTGTGTTCAGCTAGCATTTGGGGGGTTTTAGATATTTTAGATATTTTTTGCGCTGATTGCACCATCTTGTTTTTATATAGATAACTTGATAAAATAGTCACACTGGGCCGGATTCACAAAAGAGATACGACGGCGTATCTCCTGATACGCCGTCATATCTCTGAGAGTATCTATGCGGCTGATTCATAGAATCAGTTACGCATAGATAGCCCTAAGATCCGACAGGTGTAATTGACTTACACCGTCGGATCTTAGGATGCAATACTTCGGCCGCCGCTGGGTGGAGTTTGCGTCGTTTTCCAGCGTCGGGTATGCAAATTTTTTACGGCGATCCACGAAGGTACGTGCGTTCGTTACGTCGTCGCTAGTCGGGTTTTCCCGTCGCAAAGTTAGTCATGCTTTTTCATGGCTTAACTTTAGAACAGCCATGTTAAAGTATGGCCGCCGTTCCCGCGTTGAATTTCAATATTTTTTTTTGTGTAAGATGTCCGGGAATACGAAAGTACGTTACGCACGTCGCCATTCAAAAAACACGTTGGGGCGCCGTAATTTCACGCAATGCACGTCGGGAAATTTTCTAACGGAGCATGCGCAGAACGTTCGGCGCGAGAACGCGCCTAATTTAAATGGTACACGCCCCATTTGAATTAGGCAGGCTTGCGCCGGACGTCTTTAAGTTACTCCGCCACAAGTTTACACTCAAGTGCTTTGTGAATCAAGCACTTACGAGGAAAACTTGCGGTGGTGTAACGTAAAGACGATACGTTACGCCGCCACGGATATACATGAATCTGGCCCTTAGGCGTATTGGTTTCGACGTGAACGTAAATTACGCCCCGGGTGTGCGGAGTCTGCCCTAAGGAGAGCATTACCCGCTATTTTCTTCCTGAAAAGACTGGTAGTGATGCCACCATCAATTGCTGTAAGTTTAACGTCCAGGTATTCAATGACCGTGTCTTGTAGGTTTCCTGTGAATTTAAGATTAAGACTATTGTCATTGAGATACAGGAGCCAATTGTTCAGGTTAATATCGTCATCTAAAATGATGAACACTAAGTCATCAATATACCGACAGTAAAAAGAAGTGTCCATGTATGCTTATGGATCGTGCTGCTAGCCAGCACACTGACATTTTTTTAGCTTTCTGTGATTCACGGTTTTCACTTTAGCTCCTATATGTTTCTATTTTTACTCACATCAATTAGTCCTTTCACTGATTACTACACTTTGTAGCAATTCTGCGCTCACTTTTGCCTTTTGCATATTCACATACTAATCTAGGGCCAGATTCAGGTACAATTACGTTATGCAGCGGCGGCGTAACGTATCCCATTTACATTACACCGCTGCAAGTTTACAGTGTAAGTGCCTGATTCACAAAGCACTTACCTGTAAACTTGCGGCGGTGTAACGTAAATCCGCTCGGCGCAAGCCCGCCTAATTCAAATGGGGCGGTCACAATTTAAATTAGGCGTGTTCCTGCGCCGAACGTACTGCGCATGCTTCTTCTGTCAAATTACCCGACGTGCATAGCGCTAAATGACGTCGCAAGGACGTCATTGGTTTTGACGTTAAGGTAAATGGCGTCCAGCGCCATTCACGGACGACTTACGCAAACAACGTGATTTTTCAAATTTCGACGCGGGAACGACAGCCATACTTAACATTGGCTAGTCCACCTAGAGGGCAGCCTTAGTTTTACGCGGCGTATCTCGACGGAATGACGGAAAGTTAGAGCGACGGGTAAAGCGTACATTCGTGAATCGCCGTAACTATTCATTTGCATATTCTACGCCAACCGCAATGGAATCGCCACTTAGCGGCCGGCCTAGAATTGCATCCTAAGATCCGACGGTGTAAGTCAATTACACCTGTCGGATCTTAGGGCTATCTATGCGTAACTGATTCAGCCGCATAGATACGACAATCGTATCTCAGAGATACGACAGCGTATCAGGAGATACGCCGTCGTATCTCTTCTGTGAATCTGGCCCCTAGTGCTTACACCTTGTCACAAATTCTCACGTCATTATGTGAGTTCACATATCGCAGTGAAGTACACCATGTGTTCTTTATTCCCCATTCATGACAATTTTACTTGCAGGATACTACAGTCACTGCTTTTTTATGTTTATACCATCTAGTATTCCTATACACACATCATGATATTGGGGTTCTATATATAAACACACCAGATCAATCGGATGGCTTCATTATTTCTATTATTCATTCCATCTTATTTTTTCATACATTTTTTCTTTTTCTTTTTTCTTTTTCTTTTTCCTTTTTTCTTTTCACCTTTTTCACTTTTTCACATCCACACCCATATCTGGTTACACAAGCAGATGCTACGATTGTTGTCACTTAATTTTAATTGATTGTTGTTAATTGTTTTTTGTCAGTTGATCTTTGAATTTCTTTACACCTGGTTCCAATGAATGTTGTTTCTCTCCGCTGTGTCTCCTCACAGATGTATGGGATTACTACAATAATTTTGGACCAATCACTAAGTGGATTTATCACATGACCTTTTTCTTTGGAATACCTATAAATGAGATTGTTCTTTATGTTGTTTCCAGCTACAGTAGGACTAAGCATTGCATAACAATGTGAAACGTGTCAGCTATATCATCCCACTGTTTGCTGTTTTTCTGTTTGTGCAGTGATTTTTTACTGGATTAAAGGCTTTTATTGTTTTTTACATTTATCGGAGTGCGGCTGTCCATATCTTCCTGCTTCCATTTATGCTTCGTGCATTGCCTGCACCCATTGGATTTTCCTGAGTCAATACTCACCACCGAGCTGCACTCATCTGGAGCGGCGGTTTCTTTTTTCTATCTCTCATATACGAGCTTGGCATAAGTACAAATGTCTTATAGGCCTTGGCCTAATAGTTCAAACTTGTTCACCTTAAAACTTTTCTTGGCTAAGGGTTGATGCTATTTCGTAGCATCTCCCTTAGTAACCTAATACGTCCCTGCATACTGCAGGTGATATCATGTAGAGAACCTCCAAACTCCTGTTGCCAGGAGCAACGCCTGGGGTTCCTTACTGTAATCACGCGCATGAAGAGGTGTATTGGAATTAAGCCCTTGAAGCTAAAATATATATTTTAATCGCTAAGGTCTGGTCGCATGTTGTAATGCTTCCATCCTTAGTAAATCAACGCCCTTCTATATGTGACAGGAAGATGATGTAGAGACCCCCCAAACTCCTGTTTCTAGGAGTGACGCCTGGGGCTAATACTGAGTTGTTGCATACAGAAGCGTATTGAGGTCATTGTATCTGCCGTTGTGATTCACTCCCGTTTCTCCAGTGCCGTTACACTCTGAAATGGTTACTTTACTCAACGACCATTTCTTTTATGAATTATTGCTCTAAATTCCTACACAATTGGCGTCCTTGGCTCATAGATCCCAGATCTTGACCCTTAGCCTAAGATTCTCCACACACATCACCCTTCAAATTTCACCCTCGTGGCGCCACTATATCTACCCCCTAGTCTATTTTCCTGTTACATCTGGATAGCAGGAAATATGGAGATTACCTCCTGTTCTTGGTTGTTATCTTTAACTACCTGCTATCTCTTTTCCTTTCTAGCACCCCTATCCCACCTCTATTCCCACTGTTTCTTAGCATATACATTTGATAGTGCTCATGTGAGACTGTTGTGAAATTTCTCTTTCCTGGGCATTACGACCACCTCTATGGTCCATACAAATTTCTCTCTTCAGAATTATTACACCATTGTAACTTTGACTCTTTATGTGCTATGTTTATATTGTATGTTCTGCATTTTCATCAAAATACTTCAATAAAAAAAAAAAAAAAAAGACCATATTCAAAAACATTTAATCAAATTCATGCGGTACAATTTGCTCATAACTAACTTTGGATAACAGCTATTTTGGGAAATAACTTGACACAGGGAAAAACAACAAAACAACCAGCACTGTATACATTGCTTAAAAAAATGCTTCATTTTAAATGACAGGAAAATTGTATTATTTCCTAATTTTTTAACCACTAGAGGCCCGTGCTATAGTCGAATGACGGCTACAGCGCGGACCTGAAAATCCAGGAGAACGTCAATAGACGTCCTCCCCTTTGCACGCTCGCTGTGATCACCGAGTCCCGGCCCCTTACCATGTGATCAGCTGTCAGCCAATCACACATGATGTAAACAAATGATCAGGTTTTTTTTCTGCTCACGCTGACAGCGTAAGGAGAAAAAAAAGCCAATCACCGGCTTGTGTACAAGGGACATCATTCCCGAAGAGGAAGAGGCAATTCTGCCTCATTTGTGTCCACCTGCCAGTGCCTCCTGCCACATGTGCCAGTGCCACCTATCAATGCCCACCAGTGGTGCCAATCAGTGCCTAATCAGTGCCACTTAGTAAAGCTTCCTATTAGTGTAAACTACTAGTGATGATCAGTGCCCATTATTGTCACCCATCAGTGCCCATCACTGCCACCTATCAGTGCCACCTATCAATTCCACCTATTAGTGCCACTTCTCAGTGTCCACCAGTGCCACCTATCAATGCCCTTCAGTGCCACCTCTCAGTGTCACCTCTATGTGCCCACCAGTGCTGCCTATTAGTGCCCACCAGTGCCACCTATCAGTGCCCAACAGTGCCGCCTTATCAGTGGCCATCAATGCAGCCCATTGGTGCCCTTCAATGCAGCCCACCAGTGCAGCCCATCAGTGCAGCCAATCAGTGCAGCCTCATCAGTGTACATCAAGGAAGGAAAAAAATTACCTGTTTGCAAAATTTTATAACAAAATATAAAAATATATATATATTTTTTAAATCGGTCTTTTAAAATGTTTCTAACAAAAAATAAAATCCGCAGAGGTGATCAAATACCACCAAAAGAAAGCTCTATTTGTGGGAAAAAAATGATAAAATTTCATTTGGGTACAGTGTTGCATGACCGCGCAATTGTCATTCAAAGTGTGACAGCGCTGAAAGCTGAAAATTGGTCTGGGCAGGAGGGGGGTTTAAGTGCCCAGTAAGCAAGTTGTTAAAGTTGTTTAGGAAGTAACAAAAAGAATATTCAGTGTATTTTATCAGATTAAAAAAAACACTATGCTCGCTTTTACTTTACAAATTTGAGAACAACCTCAAAGCAGCTAGGGCAAAATACTACGCCCTAGGAAATAACTGGATCATCTGGTGGTAAAAGTGCAACATTCTAAATGTAAAATTGCATCCCTTCACCACCCCACAGCGAAACAACTCCATATCAACCCGCAAGACATAGCAAATGCCTTCAGTGATTACTAATCCTCCCTCTATAACAGTGGTTCTCAACCTGGGGGTCGGGACCCCCTTGGGGGTCGAATGATGATTTGCTAGGGGTCACAAAATCCTGGGCTGTTCTGAAGCCGGCACCACTCTCCCAGCCTTTTTACGGCCGCCCAGCAGAACTGTCCCTGGAGCCTGTGACTGCCCAGCCGGACTGTTCCTAAAGCACACACCTGCCCACTTAGCCTCTTTGCAGCCACTCATTCAGTAAATGGCATAGCTGGGGGGCAGAGACTAGAAGTCAGCTGACTGGTGAGGAATGTGAAGTGGTAGGGGTTGGAGGAGACCCCAGCTTCCAATTTCGGCATAGGTGTCACTGCTACGGGACACCACGTCGGAGACACAGTGAGTAACACTACCTGTGATTATAGTTGCCATTAAAAGTTCCGACTACAGTTCTCAGATCAGCACATGACCTTGATCAAGAGCACCCAAGTTGGCTGATCAGAACTCCCCCCACCACTGCCACTCATCCTATTCCCCCCACCCCCACCAAGGATTAAAAGAAGGAATAAAAATAGAGAATACATGAAAGAGAGAGAAAAAGAGGGGGAGGAAGAAAAGAAAAAAGGAAGAGAAAGAATAAGAGAAAGAACAAGAAAGATGACTAGAGAGGGGGATGGGGAAAACAATAAATAATAATAAGGATAGATAGGGATAAAAAGGGAAAGAAAGGAGAACAAAGAGAAAAAGTGGTACATCCTAAAATGTATTATAAGGGGTTTGTTTGAATACTGTACGAGTGGAAGGGAGCGCTAAATATCCGTGGGTTAGGGGAGCAAATTGCTTGTCTTGCCTTGGTTGCCGACAACCCACGCTACGAAAATAATTTTACTGTTAGGGGTCCCCACAACTTGGGAAATGTTATCAAGGGGTCATGGCACTAGAAAGGTGGAGAACCAATGCTCTATAACCTAGCTAGTGACCCAGCTACACCTCAACCAACTAAACCACTTATTCCAAGGATTTCTAACCTTAAAGGGTCACTAAAGGAAAAAAATTTTTTAGCTGAAATGACTGTTTACAGGGCATAGAGACATAATAGTTAACTGATTCCTTTTAAAAATGATTAAAAATTGATAAAAAAACAATCATATAATGTGCCTGCAGTGTAGTTTTGTTTTTGCTGTTGTTTGTTGGTTCTCTGATGTACAAAGAGCCACTAGAGGGCAGTCAGCCAATAGAGAGCAGTGATACTTTGTCTAAAACTCCTCAGCACCAATCCAGTTTCATTTTACAAACAGTAATTACACCTCCTTGATTAGTGACCACCGTGAGAAATCTCCCAGTACTGTGGTTATCAGGAAACAGGCAACCAGGAAGTGTCCAAAACAGAGAGGATTTACAGCAACATGAAAGAAAAAACGAACAATGAGGACATGAAACCAGGACTGCAGCAAGGTAAAGGAAGCTATTTAGCTAAAAAAAAAATTCCTTTAGTGACCCTTTAATTGACCTACCATCCATCACATCTGCCCAATTAGATCTACTTTCTCAACCTATTACAGATGAAGAAATTCTCCAATCTCCTACATAAATCCCCAGGAGAGGATGGTTACACCAATAAATTTGATAACCCACTTGCTGATCTTGTCGCACCCCATCTCACTACCCTCTTCAATTCTGCTGCCACCTCTTGTTCTCTACCGATTGATATGTTATGCTCAATCATTACTACCATCCCCAAACAGAAAAAAAGATCCTACCTCCACAACTAACTATAGGCCTATATCGCTGCTCACCACAGATGTGTAAATATTCGCTAACATTATTGCATCCAGATTACTGAAGGGTCTTCCATCATTGGTGCACCTGGACCAAGTTGGCTTTATTTCTGAAAGACAAGCAATAAATCACACAGAACTGGCAGGTAATGTGTGAGTCAGCATTCACTGGCAGCTATAAGGTGGACCATAAGGGATCAATAACAGGGAGGGAGGGGGACAACAAGATATACCCAAAATGAATTAATAAGAATTAGCCCATACACTCCATAGTAGTAAGGAATATCAAGGAGAAGTCCACAGGATTGATGGATCCACAGGTGGACAAGAGAATGAGTAGAAGACAATCTGGAGAAGTAACCCCTTTGCATCTCAGATTGTCTTCTATGAAATATAAATCAATGATGTGATCGTTTTATATGGGATGGCCCTCTCCCTCTTCCATATCTCCTTTTGTCCAGAACTGTAACAACAATAACATGGGCATCTCATTTACTCATGTTTATGATACCCAATCTCTTGAGTTTTTGTACCTCAAATTATCCCATGCAGAGGATCGGCTTGTGTCGAAGACACATTTCAAAGCCTCAGCGGGAAATTCGTATATACATTCCGTGAGTTGCCACCACCCCAAATAGAAGCAGAATATCCCAAAGGGATAATTTTGTAGACTAAGGCCCCGTACACACCATAGAATCTATCCGCAGATAAATCCCATCGAATGGGTTTCAGCGGATAGATTCTATGGTGTGTACACTCCGGCGGATATTTATCCGCGGATAAATCTCCCCTGGGATGGATTTCCAGCAGATGAATATTTGCTGACATGCTCAACAAATCCATCTGCTGAAGTCCATCCCAACGGATGGATCCGCTCGTCTGTACAGACTCACCGGATCCATCCGTCCAAAGGGATTCCCCGCACGCGTCGTAATGATTTGACGCATGCGTGGAATTCCTTATATGACAGCGTCGCGTCCGTCGCCGCGTCATAATCGCGGCGACGGCGCGACACGTCATCGCCAGAGGATTTCGGCGTGGATTTCAATGCGATGGTGTGTACACGCCATCGCATAGAACTCTGCTGAAATCCTCGAGAGGATTTATCCGCGGATACGGTCCGCTGGACCGTATCCGCGGATAAATCCTCTCGTGTGTATGGGGCCTGAGAAAGAACTGCACACTAGACAGTGACTACTAGGCACAAGGCAACTCTTAATAAATACATTTATGGACAAGGGATATGACTCTGACGTAGTTCATAAAGTCTTTTTGGAGTGCCAAGTCCCCATCAACAATCAGGACCAGCCGAAAACTTTTGTTACTAAGTCAGTGGTCAAGTTCATTACCCAGTATCACAATCAACACAAAAAGATGGAACACATCATTAGACGCCACTGGGGTATTGTTTTACCAGACCCGAAGTTAGCTCCCGTTTTGCCTGAGAGACCAAGGGTCATTTATCGCTAAGCTAGAAGTGTGAAAAATATGGTAGCCCCAAGTAGGATTCCTCAATGTACTGCCTTAGTCAGAACATTAACCACCTTTTGCAATCTGACAGGTATGTTTCATAGTAAAAAAAAAAAAATAAGATGTAAAATGTGCTGGTTCGTCCAGTACCGCCAGAAGAGTTTTAAAGATAATTCAGGTAAAAGCTATCATATCAAGCAATTCTACAGTTGCTCAACAGAATTTGTTATATATTGTTTGACTTGTGGCCTCCTATATGTGGGCTGCACTATTCAGACAGCAAGGGTACGATTCGGGCAACATCGGAGACTTTTTGAAAAGGGATCAGATGAACATAGTGTCCTTAGGCACTACCTTAATGTCCATAATAAATCCACTAAAGGGTTAAAAGTCTGGGTGTTGTAATCTACCCCTCCTTGTGACTCCTGGGCTAAAACTTTCCCAAGGTTATGCCGTAGGGAAACCTACTGGATTTTGACCTTGAATTCTCTGGAGCCTGGGGCTTTGAGCGAGGAGACACAATTCTATGATACCTAGACTGATATTTTTATATATATATATTGGGCCCTTTTTTTTTTTTTTAATCACCCATACTTGTGTGTGGCTGCCCTCATGGCCTAATTCACCATTTTAAATAACAACAGACAAACTCAGGAAGAAAAAAGAAAAAAGAAGGGAGGGGAGAATCCCCCATCCTATTTACACGTGTTTATTTATCCCCCCTCTACCAAAACCTCATAAGAGGCCACTAATGGCCATGGTGTTAAAAGTACATACTTATACCTTATGATGAAAATATCTTCAGCCGTGTTTACATTCAAGCGGTCCTCCTAACCTACTTTCACCCCAACTTTGAGTGACAAACCCATAATCCCCCCCCCCAAAAAAAAAAGCCTGTAATGTTCTCATGGTGACAGTATACAGCATCTATCGTAATTCTACTTTAAATCCCTCCTCTCCTGTGTGTACCCTACTCATTATCCTCCACCCCCTCCCAATCCCTACCCTCCCTATTTCAACGTGACTGAACTGAGCTGCAATAGTGGGCACAGTGTGGCTGCAATATTGGGCACAGTGCAGCTGCAATAGTGGGCACAGTGTGACTGCAATGGGCACAGTGAGGCTGCAATAGTGGGCACAGTGTGGCTGCAATGGGCACAGTTTGGCTGCAATGGGCACAGTGTTGCTGCAATGGGGGGCACAGTGTGGCTGCAATGGTGGGTACAGTGAGGCGGCAATGGTGGGCACAGTGAGGCTGAAATGGTGGACACATGTGAGGATGAATTGATGGGCATAGGTGAGCTGCATTACTGAGCACAGGTAAGGCTGCATTGAGGGTCACAGGTAAGGTTGCACTGATAAAGTTGTTGTTAATAATTATTTTGTAACTTAATTTTGCATAAAACTTTTAAGTGTCATTTCATTCGATAATTTATGAGGGCGTGTTTAGGGATGAAATTAGGGGTGGGGCAGGGTTGGACGGGGCAGGGTAGGGAAGGGATTGAGTGGGGCACAGGTGGCGAGTAACCCTTGAGGCCTGGCTAGTAGCTCAGGACTTGAAATTTTGAGCCCTGCCCTTTGTATACTTTTTCCAAGCTTTACCTGTTGACTGCTTTTGCTTATGCGCAGTGTAAACTTTCTGGAAAATGTTAGCACTTATATTATAACAAGATTGTATATGCTTTCTGTCTGATATGACACAGTTCTTGTACACTACCTTACTTACAAGAAAACCATGTCAATTTAATAGGTGTATTTACGCAAAGATTTCTCTACAACTATCACAGTAACAACCAGAACAAACAAAGAGGGTGAATATCCTCAGAAGATACACAACAGTAAAAATTATAGGAGTTCTAACCCTTTCCTACTCAAAAAAGGGTTATGGATCTGCTTTCATGTTTGAAACACATGACTGTGCATGCTAACCACCTATGACTAACTAAAGAATACAACTGAAAAGATTCACAGAAGAGAATCAGTTACGCATAGATAGCCCTAAGATCCGACAGGTGTAATTGACTTACACCATCGGATCTTAGGTTGCAATTCTAGGCCGGCCGCTAGGTGGCGATTCCATTGCGGTCGGCGTAGAATATGCAAATGAATAGTTACGGCGATTCACGAATGTACGCTTTACCCGTCGCTCTAACTTTACGTTGTTTCCGTCGAGATACGCTGCGTAAAACTAAGGCTGCCCTCTAGGTGGACTAGCCAATGTTAAGTATGGCCATCGTTCCCGCGTCAAAATTTGAAAAATCACGTCGTTTGCGTAAGTCGTCAGTGAATGGCGCTGGACGCCATTTACGTTAACGTTGAAACCAATGACGTCCTTGCAACGTCATTTAGCGCTATGCACGTCGGATAATTTGACGGACGGAGCATGCGCAGTACGTTCGGCGCGGGAACACACCTAATTTAAATGGTGCCCGCCCCATTTGAATTAGGCGGGCTTGCGCCTAGCGGATTTACGTTACACCGCCTCAAGTTTACAGGTAAGTGCTTTGTGAATCAGGCACTTACGCTGTAAACTTGCGGCGGTGTAACGTAAATGGGATACGTTACGCCGCCGCTGCGTAATGTAATTGTACCTGAATCTGGCCCTAAGTTGTTCTAAACAGTTCACTTTGCTCTAATTATACACATTTCTGCTCCCCATTGATTGAAATAAGTCGTAGAATGTGAAGTTCCTAATGGAAAACATATTTTTGTATGTAGAAAACACTACAATAGTCATACAAAAAACAACAAATATGCTGAATTTTTAAAGAGAAAAAATTGATTTTAAGCAAGAATGTTTCTTTACCCGGTGCCACTAAAGGACAAATTCCTCTTTGTTCAACTTGCTGCTTTAGTATATGCCAAGGTTATGCTCAGCTTAACCTCTACAGGACAGTACAATTATCTATAGAAAAATGTTCTAACAACACAAGTAATCTTTTCTTTCCTCTGAAGAAACTGTTGCCTTAGAAAAAAAAAATGTCAATTAAGGTATGAAAGGAAACACATCTTTTAAGGAGGAATGAAGAAGGGTACATTTTAACAGCTAAACATGTTAACAAAATATGATATTTTAAAGTATTAAGCAACTATATTTTTTCATGTATTTATAAATACCACACAGGTTAAACAATGATTGGTTGTTATAAAGCAGAGGTCTCCAAACTTTTCAAACAAAGGGCCAGTTTACTGTCCTTTAGACTTTAGGGGGACCGGACTCTGGCCAGTGTTGGTAGAAAATGCCCTGGGCCTAGCATCAGTGAGAATAAACATGGCCTCAGTTTCTTAGTTTTGGTGGTCATTAAGAGGGGGAGTAGTGCCCCATCATTGGTATTAGTGGAAGAAATAGTGCCCCATTGTTGGTGTCAGTGGGAGGAAAAATGCCCTATGTCATTGGGAGCAATAGTGCCCCAAGGGTCGGATGAAGGTTAGCAAAGGGCCGCAGTTTGGAAACCCCTGTTATAAAGCATAGAAAAAAATCCATATATTTGATTACATGTTTTATTTTGTTTAAATTATCTTTGGTTGATTACCATTGGCTGGCATGGATGTCATATCCAATAAAAAATTAGGATTTATCTAATTATATTCTTGGGGGGTAGGGGCAGGGGGAGGAGTGAACATGTAAAAATATTGGGTGAATTAATTTTTTCATAATTCACTTGTGTAGTGAATGGTAAATGGGAAGTTAGCTCATGAGAGCCAAAGTATATGTGTCTAGCGATCAAGCTAGTGGAAAACACTGGATAAATGCAAAAAAGCAATCAAAGTTCAATGAGCTGTAGGGAGAGTTCATGAAACTGCTTCCAGCTGGAAAGGTGAATTTACTTCACAGATGATGTAAATTCAAACAAACAGTGGTAATGGCTTGTCTGTAGCAATCTCCACGTTGGTATAGGAAATAAAAAGGGTACTCTTACCAGCTGTGGTGGACTTGCGTGCTAATACTAGCGCCAAGTCAGGTAAAGCGTGGTGGTCACAGCGGACCCTGGGTTTTGTGCAGATGGATGGCTCTGTTGGATGGTTCAGATGGTCGCTCCACTCAGGATATTGGAACCGATCTGGTCAGACGCTCTCTCCAAGGCAGAAACCCCAATGGGTGAGGCCAAATGATGGAAAAGGCCACACTCATGGAACACAGCATATGTGAGAAATAAATGAAAAAATGCCCCAATGGTGCAGGTCAAACAAGTAAAAACCGTGAAGGCTTTATTTTGTTAAAAAATGTAGCAGTAAAATCACGTGAAATTAGGATCATAAAAAGCAGTATGGGGTACTCAGCATGTTACCCGACGCGTTTCGGCTCAAAACCATCAACAGGGGCATGTGTCTGTACCCCCACACTGCTAAACTTATATAACAAATGCTCTGTAACTCCTCCCCAGGAAGGGGCGGGGACAGGAAATGGACAACAATGACAGAAAACAAATGCATTTTAAAACATGATGTATCATATCAACATTCCCCATGATGGCTTCAAAATACTGTTTAACGTAGAAGTATAAACACAACTTTAAAAACCAATGACATATAAAAAGTAATCATAAACCTATAATGAATGCATGTATGTATACATGCGCCCATATAGGCAACCATTGACCTTAACATGCTGTGGAGCATATCCGTGCAGATAAGAAATCAAAAAAGGAAGAAATGAAGAGGGGGGGGGGTCTTGGGAGGGGGCAGGCCGCCAGCCATAGCGCAATACCACCTACTCCAAGACCTACCATGCCTGTCACATTGTCACCACCAAAAAGATTGCACTAATAGGCTGTAAAAGATGTACCACTTAATAAGCTTCACCCTGGGCTAAGATCTATATAAACCCTACATGGTGAGCATGTGACCGCAAACACTGCCAATCGGGACGGTCCAATTCCCAGAGGAACCGACCACTCAGATTGAGGACAGCAAAATGCGGTGACAAAAAAAATGAATAATAAAGAGTGACCTGCAAAAAAAGAATCAATAAAAAAGACTCAATCTCAGGGGGCACACGTGCGGGAAAAGGATAACCTTTCGCGCACACGTGCGGGAAAAGATTAACTTACGTGTGCGCGAAAGGTTATTGTGAAAAAAAGAAGTAAAAAAGACTGAACTACTGTGACCGCGGTGGGCATGAGAAATAGAAATAAAACGTCTGTGTATATATAACCAATGAAAAGTTCCAAGAAGAGAGAACAATATCAAAGCAATGATATGTGCGGGAGGATTCCCAGCACAGAGCGTGTGGCTAATTACCGGTAAATAAAATATATATACATGTGGTGAATGAAGTGTGTCCTGTGATATGTTTTATGGTCGGAAAACAAAGAACAAGTTAGTTCGAAGTGACCGACAGTATCGCTTGAAAGAACTAATAAGTGAGATGCCTACAATATGTAGGCATAATAAAAATGGGGTAAAGAATGCACCGTGATGATGAACATAAGAAGTATGAGTCCAACCAATGGTGGTATACATATGTGATATTGTGTATGAAATAGTGAAAAACACAGTAAAAAGTCAATAATAATATAGCAAAAAGTAACAGGGTTTGAAACAATTTATATCACTGTAGCAGTGTAACATCCCACAGATATGCTTATGTGTATCTTAATAGAGACGATTATTCGGTTGTGCAAGCTAGTAAAAATAAAACCAATAAGGCTGTTATGTTACGGCACGGGGAATATGTATGGTATGCATAAAAGTTTTTGTTGGGAAGAGTAAAATATCTTAAAACCCTGAAACTGATGGGATTGCCATGAGTATTCAAAAATTAAAATCTTGTTTATATATAATTTTATATTTGTGGGTAAAACAAAGTAAAAAGGTTTAATAAAGCAGAAGCCTCAAACCAGGGGACAATATACAGGCTCTATAAGTGTTCATTCAAAAAGCCTCAAAGTGTAAAAAATGGGCTATGTGGACACATATAGAGACAAAGTATACCTGAGAGAATATATATAAGCAATGAAGTGGGACATATCAAGAGATGAGGACCTGAGAATATATACTTGTCAAAGATGGTGAAAGATTAGTGTGTGAGATCTAGTGGTGTCTGTAAAGACCACATAGACCTTATCATGTATAAGGCATCATATAAATAGATGAGCACATGCACATATGAACATGTTCACACACAGTTATTATATATAAGATTTGTAAAAATAAAACAAGTATATTGGTGGATCAAAGACATGTGTGTGGTGTCTATCCACCTCACGCATACATAATTATGTGCGTGCTGCTGGAGGAGACATACCAACACACATGGTATGCACAGATGTGCATCAAAGAAAATACCAGTCCAGATCGCAAAATATGAGAAATGAGTGGGTGAAACAAGGAAGAGAAAAAAAGGGAGGTAAAAAAAGAGAGGGGGGGGGGAATGGGAGGTAAAAACAAGAAAAAAAAAAAGAAAGAAAAAAAAAAAAGGGGGGGGGGGAAAGGAGGGGAGGGGAAATGGGAGGTAAAAACAAGGAAGAGAAAAAAAAAGGGAGGTAAAAAAAGAGGGGGGGAATGGGAGGTAAAAACAAGGAAGAGAAAAAATAAATAAAAAAAAAGGGGGGAGGTAAAAAAAAGAGGGGGGGAATGGGAGGTAAAAACAAGGAAGAGAAACAAAAAAAAAAAGTAAGAAGAAAGTAAGAAAAAAGCAGTCACCAAAATCAAAAAGGCAGATTAATCATAATAGTGGGAAACATCCCACTCAAAGTTGAGTCCTCTGGGAATTCTCGTATGAAGCGAGAATATCCAGAACACCTCCCTTTTACAGAGAATCTTGAACCTGTCTCCCCCTCTGATGGGCGTGAGAATTTTGTCAACACCTTGAACAGTGAGAGAGGACAGGTCCTTGGAATGCACTGCATTCCAATGTTTGGCTACATTGGTGTCATGGTTTTTTGAAATGTCATATAGGTGGTCGCGCAATCTATCCTTCAACCTGCGCGTGGTGCGACCCACATACTGTAAATTGCAAGTACTGCACGCGACCACGTAGATGACAAATTTTGTATTGCAATTAATAAAATGTTTAATAGGGAAACTCTTGTCACTAGAGTAGGAGTGAACAAGTGACCCTGTTTTAATCAATTTGCAATATCGACACCCATTCATGCCACATTTAAAGGTTCCCTGGAACTGAAGCCAGTTGGCACCAGTGTGCTGACCGGAAAAAAGGCTGGGGGACAATCTGCTGCCTAGGCTGGGAGCTCGGCAGGAAACTGTTTTGACACCCCTTTCCAAAATGTGTTGGTAGGCGGTGTCTCCGTACAGTATGGGTAAGTATTTGTTGACAATAGATTTGATTTGATTGAACTCTGAGCTGAACGGTGTAGAAAAGACTGGGACATCACAATGAGGGGTGCCCAACGTCTTATTAGTGTAAATATTGCTCAGGAGCGTATCTCTTGGTATTGCGCTGGCTCTGGCCAGAGCCCTATTGACAGTTTCATTTGTAGCTATGACTAAGCATTAGTTGTTAATGCGAAACGCGTCAGCTGTCTATCCCACTGTATGCTGTTGTGTGCTGTGCATATTTTCCTTTTTACAATAAAGAGCACGTCTTTTTTCAACAAGACTTTTTGGAGTGCGGCTGTCCATCCATTCTCCCACCTGCTTAATTCTATGCATTGCCAGCACCCGTGTGATTCCTGAGTGGACATTGATTACCTGCCTGTGCTCACCTGGAGCGGCGGTCTCCCTACCTATCGGCGGTCGTTAAGTGGTTAAGGGTGAAATTATTGATTTCAAAAGTAGGCTTATTCCCTGAAGATGTGCATGCGCACGAAACGTGTTGGGTAGAGCCTTATGTGCTCGGATGTCATCTTTGTCCGCTTTGTCCAATTTAGTTTTAGTGGATCCATTTTAGTAAGTAAATATTGCACTATACACCTCATCCTTTAGCTCTGTGTGGTGAGCATTTCTTACACAGGTCCCTCCTTTGGATGCACAAGGTCTGGATTAAGGATTAGAGAGAGGAGTGTATGTGGAGTTAACATGGCATATGAGCTTTCTGGTGAGTGCATAGAGGTAGGAGGTTCTTCACTCTTTGATTACACAGCATATGATTTGCTGCACTGAGAATCACTATTATTGGAGGTCTCCAGTGGATATTTTGAGACTTTGGGACTTTAATTGAACATTCTGAATGTTTCCAAGCATTGGCACTTTATGGTCACTATAATGGCACCTTTATTTTTCTATTTTTTTGTGTTATACTTTTTGTGTTATACTTTATTGATTTTACAAAGTTTAACAAGTTTAACATCACTTTAAAATTACATAGGTGATATACTGTATTGGCAACATGATAGAAATTATTTTTACAGACACATAAGATTTTTAAGATAATCAATTGGACAGAGGATGAATGATATGTGGAACGATCAAATGTAGTTGGTAAAATAGCATTGTAATGTGATATTACCCATATTTCTGCTGAATTTGCAACCACGGTTCCCAGAAATGCCTAGATTTCAAGAGTGAATCAGATTGCAGGGCTATATAGTGCTCATATTCTGAAATCAGGTTGAGGTGTGTTTTAGCCTAGGTTCACACTGCTGCGAATTCAAAATCGCGGTAAAATGCGCGATTTTACCGCGATTTCGCGGCCGCGATTTTGCCGCGATTTCGGCCGCAATTTAATGTAAATCGCGGCCCGATTAGGACAGTGCCATTGCCGACAATTGCCGCCGATTTGAGATGCGATTTGACATGTCAAATCGCATCTCAAATCGTTCCAAATCGTACCCAGTGTGAACCAGGGCTCAATATCAGATATGTTGAGGACAGTGGATTGTCTCCACTTGCGTGTTATCATTAGTCTGACAGCAAACAGAATGTGCATAACTATGATCCTGAACCTGACTGGGAAGGAATTAATCCCCAAGCCGAGGATTGCTAGCTGTAAGGAGGGTTTTGTTATTATACCAGTTAATTCTGATATGAAGGAGAATATTTTTTTCCAAAAGGGGGAGATATGTTAACATTCCCATAGAATGTGTGTCAGTGAGCCGCGGTGCAAGAAACCACACCGATGTGCGAGAAACCAACAATTGTCCTCATCCAGATTTGCATATTTGTGCATTTGAATAGGGGTCATGTACCATCCGAGGTGGAGTTTTTGAGATGACCCTGTAATTAAGAATTTTAGAAGCTATTTGGTTATAATGGATGGCTTGGCGCCATTGTGAGTCAGAGAAAGATGTGTTCATGTCTCATTCCCTCCTTTTCAGAGCTAAATTCATGACAAAGATGCCCTTATTGTGAAGTAAACCATAGACCATTGAGATACCTTTAATTGCTGATGAGGTAGAGCAGTGGTCATCAACCCTGTCTTCAGGGCCCACTAACAGGCCAGGTTTACAAGATAACTGAAATACATTGCAAGTGATATAATTTGCTTCTCAGTGATTGCAGTATGCTAGTCTTCATCTCCCCAACGTAATACATAAAATCTGATCTGTGAGTGGGCCCTGAGGACAGGGTTGATGACCACTGAAGTAGAGGATAGAAAAGCCCACACTTTCCTTGGTAAGTGTATAACTGAGACAGGCTTCTTTTTTAGATAAGAGGCTAGCTGCCTGTAGGCAAATAGGCTTTGCGGAGGCAAGTTGTACTAATCTTGAAGTGTTTGGAAAGGGACAAGCTTATCAGCGACAAACACAGTGGGCAATGGTTCGTGTTTGAGGGAGGACCAGTGGTGTAATGAAGTTTGGGGATAATGAATTGAAAAATGTCTAGTTTTGTAGTAATATATGTGTCTAGTGCCTATTCATTTATGTTAGAAATAAAAAAAATCCATGCCTTGAGTGTTGCAGTGATTGTTGGATGATGTGTGTTGGGGGTAGGGATGAGCTTCGAGTTCGAGTCGAACTCATGTTCGACTCCAACATTGCCTGTTCGCCTGTTCGGCGAACAGCGAACAATTTGGGGTGTTCGTGGCAAATTCGAAAAGCCGCGGAACACCCTGTTAAAGTCTATGGGAGAAATCTAAAGTGCTAATTTTAAAGGCTAATATGCATGTTATTGTCCTAAAAAGTGTTTGGGGACCTGGGTCCTGCCCCAGGGGACATGTATCAATGCAAAAAAAGATTTAAAAACGGACGTTTTTTCTGGAGCATTGATTTTAATAATGCTTAAAGTGAAACAATAAAAGTGAAATAATCCATTTAAATTTCGTACCTAGGGTGGAGTGTATTGTATGCCTGTGAAATGGTGCATGTTTCCTGTGCTTAGAACTGTCTCTGTACAAAGTGTAATTTCTGAAGGAAAAAAAGTCATTTAACTACTTAACCCCCGGACCATATTGCTGGTCAAAGACCAGAGCACTTTTTGCGATTCGGGACTGCGATGCTTTAACTGACAATTGCGCGGTCGTGCGACGTGGCTCCCAAACAAAATTGGCGTCCTTTTTTTCCCACAAATAGAGCTTTCTTTTGGTGGTATTTGATCACCTCTGCGGTTTTTATTTTTTGCGCCATAAACAAAAATAGAGCGACAATTTTGAAAAAAAAATTATATTTTTTACATTTTGCTGTAATAAATATCCCCCAAAAATATATAAAAAAAAATGTTTTCCTTAGTTTAGGCCGATACGTATTCTTCTACATATTTTTCGTAAAAAAAATCGCAATAAGCGTTTATTGATTGGTTTGCGCAAAAGTTATAGCGTTTACAAAATAGGGGGTATTTTTATGGCATTTTTATTAATATATTTTTTTTACTAGTAATGGCGGTGATCGGCGATTTTTTTTCGTTACTGCGACATTATGGCGGACACTTCGGACACTTTTGACAAATTTTTGGGACCATTGGCATTTTTATAGCGATCAGTGCTATAAAAATGCATTGGATTACTATAAAAATGCCACTGGCAGTGAAGGGGTTAACACTAGGGGGCGGGGAAGGGGTTAAGTATGCCTGGGTGTGTTCTTACTGTGGGGGGGGGTGGCCTCACTAGGGGAAACACTGATCTTCTGTTCATACATTGTATGACCAGAAAATCAGCATTTCCCCCGCTGATAGGACCGAGAGCTGTGTGTTTACACACACAGCTCCCGGTCCCCGCTCTGTAACGAGCGATCGCGTGTGCCCGGCGGCGATCGCACCCGCCGGGCACACGCACGGCAGTGGCGGCTATACGATAGGACGTATAGCTACGGGCTTTCGCCCAGGAGAGCCGACCTGCCGCCGTATAATGACGGTGGCTGGTCGGCTAGTGGTTAAAAATCACTCGCGGCTATAATATATTTTCGGCTCCCGGCAATTCAGAGAAAATTCATTCATAAAAAAAGCGTGGGGGTCCTCCCAATTCAATAACCAGGCCCTTTAATTTTAAAAAAAAATAACGTGGGGCTCTCCCCAAATATTCATTCCAGACCCTTCAGGTCTGGTGTGGATTATAAGGGGAACTAAAAAAAAAATGGCATGGAGTTCCCCCAAAAATCCACACCAGACCCCTTATCCGAGCACATAACCTGGCCGGCAGCAGAAAAGATGGGGGGACGAGAGAGTGCTGCCGGCCATGTTGATGAGGACAAGGGCCTCATCCTCATAGCCCCCGCCCGCAGACCCCCACAACCACCGGCCAGGGCTATGAGGATGAGGCCCTTGTCCTCATCAACATGGGGACATCCTCCCCATGTTGAGGGCATGTGGCCTGGTACGGTTCAGGAGGGGGGGGGGGCGCTCTCTCGTCCCCCCCTCTTTTCTGCGGCTGGACAGATTACGTGCTCAGATAAGGGGTCTGGTGTGGATTTTTGGGGGAACTCCACACCATTTTTTTTATTTGGGGTGGAGTTCTCCTTAAAACCCACACCAGACCTGAAGGGTCTGGAATGGACATTTGGGGAAACCCCATGTCCTTATTTTTTTTAAATTGACGGTGGGGTTTCCCCTCAATATCAATACCAGACCTGAAGGGTCTGGTAATTTAATTTGGGGGGACCCCCACGCTTTTTTAAAAAAAAATTCTGAATGAATTTTCTCTGAATTGCCGGGAGCCGACAATATATTATAGCCGCAAGTGATTTTTAAATTACTTTTTTTTCTTCAGAAATTACACTTTGTGCAGGGACAGTTCTAAACACGGGAAAAAAGCACTGATTTACATGTATACTATACACCCCCCAGGTACGAAATTTAAAGGAATATTTCACTTTTATTGTTTCACTTTAAGCATTATTAAATTCACTGCTCCCGAAAAAATGTCAGTAACTGCTGTTCAGGAAACATTGAACTTTTTCAATACAAACAATAAGTTATTACAGGAGACAATGACAAAGACGCAAGAATAGAATAAGGAGGTATTCGATAAGAAGAGAAGAGGGGAGCTTAAAGGATCAACCTTGAACCTGGAAATCAGGTGTAGTTATCAACTTTAAATTTGAAACTTGCCCCTCAAAGAAACTGGTCCCTAAGTGTGTGAGTCCCTTTCCGATTAAGAGGAGGAGTAACAATTTAGCCTATGAATTAGATTTACAGGAGTCATTCCATATACATCCTGTCTTTCACATTGCCTTTCTTATACCCACAGTTCCTGATCCCTTCACTGGCCAAAACACTGGTATTCCTGAACCAATCTTAGTCAACGATGAAGAGGAGTTCGAAGTTGAATCTATCTTGGACTGTAGGAAGAGGCGTAATCAGATCCAGTTCTTAGTAAAGTGGAAGAGGTATGGTCCGGAAGAAAATTCATGGGAGCCCGAGTGCAATATCCATGCTGAGAGACTGATCCGATCCTTTAAAGCAGGGGTCTCAAACTGGCGGCCCTCCAGCTGTTGCGAAACTACAAGTCCCATCATGCCTCTGCCTGTGGGAGTCATGCTTGTAACTGTCAGCCTTGCAATGCCTCATGGGACTTGTAGTTTCGCAACATCTGGAGGGCCGCCAGTTTGAGACCCCTGCTTTAAAGATTCCCCCCCGGTTAAGATGGCTCAGTTGGGCATCCGGAGGCTGCCCATTGGGAGGGGGCATTATTGAAATAAATGAACTTTTGTACGATATTCAAATGTTTTTTGTTTCACCTATACGTTTATGTTGCACTTTATATTGAAGTGCTGCACTCTTTTAAGGTTTTTATGCATTGTTAGAACCCAAAATGGGCACAATGTGCAAAGAAAAAACACACACAATTACCCTACAATGCAGCCATATGAGGCAGAAAAAAATACTAAAAACCAGGATTCTGACCCATGGGGGGGGGTTACTTATTGGAGGCTGACCCATTCCCATTATCAGTTTTCCAAATAATGCTCTAAGGTGTTTAGTTATGAAAAATGTGCTTTACATATGTTTCAAAATTTGTGCAAGTCTAACGAATAATTCCCATAATGTTTGTAACGTGTGTTATTCACCTGACAAATTAAATTGTCCTTAACATTCAATTCTAAGTAACAAATAGCTAAATGAGTATTCGATAATAAGAGTTAAAATGGTTCTGACATCAAAATGTTTCCTTGCCTTAATGCATTCTCTGCATTAAACCACTTACAGACCAAAAGATTTTCCCCCTTAATGACCAGGCCATTTTTTGCGATACAGGCACTGCACCGCTTTAACTGACAATTGTGTGGTAATGCGACACTGTACCCAAACAAAATTTACATCCTTTTTTTCCCACAAATAGAGCTTCTTCTGGTGGTATTTAATCACCTCTGTGTTTATATTTTTTGCGTTGTAAACTAAAAAATTGCAAATTTTTAAAAAGAATCGATATTTTTTACTTGTTGCTATAATAAATATCCCCCCAAAAAAACGGAGTCCATCAGGAAAGGAAAATTACGGTAAGTATGGTAATAAATTTTCCCTTTTCCTGACTGACTCCATGGCAGCCTACGTGTGGGAAATAACTAGCCAGACCACACGGGTGGGTATGCTGAACAAAAATAAATTTTAATTTGTCCCGTCAACTGACAAAACTGATAAACCGAAATTCACAGAGGAAAGAGATGCAGGCTCAACACAATAATGGGACATAAAGGTATTTATGGAAGACCAAGAGGCCGCTCTGCATATGACATCTGGAGCCACGTGACGAGCTGCCGCCCAGGAGGCTGCCATCCCTCTGGTAGAGTGAGCTGTCACCGCCTGCGGAGGAGCCAAGCCCTTCGCCCTATAAGCCTGCTGTATTGTCTGAACGATCCAGGCCGCGATTGTTCTGGTAGAAGCCTTTTTCCCTCTGTTACTGCCTGAGTGCAGGATAAACAAATGATCAGAACGTCTAAAGGGGGACGTCATCTGGATGTACTCAGAAAGGATCTTGCCCATGTCTAGAGGGTGAGTCTCGTTGGAATCCGAAGACCTGAAGGTAGGGAGGACAACTTCTTGATTCTCATGAAAGACAGAAGAAACCTTTGGATTTGAACCCAGCATGGGTATCAAAACCACTCGATCTGGGAAGAACGTGAGAAACGGCTCTTTGTGACCAAGAAACCCGATCTCCGATACTCTTTTGGCCGAGGTGATGGCGACCAAAAATGCCACTTTGGCTGAAAAGTCCTTTAAAGAGGACGGGGAAGGCCCCGACATACTGAGTCCACTCAAAAAATCAAGGACTAGTGGGAGATCCCACTTGGGGAATCTTGGCTTCCTTTGAGTTCTCAATCTTGATGCTCCTCGAAAGAACTGTTTGACTAGTGGGTGAGCTGCCCACGAGATCCCAGAAAAAGCTGACAGTGCCGAGATCTGAACTCTCAACGAGCTTACGGATAGGGGAAGATCTAACCCCGTTTGGAGGAAACTCAGGACGTCTTGGATTTCCGGATTCCTGAAGGACCTGCCTGAGGCCGAAGAGAATTCCACAAATTTAGCCCAAATCCTTCCGTAAACTCTGTTCGTGCTTGCCCTTCTCGAGCTCATCAGTGTGGAGATCACCCCAGAGGCGCAACCAAGGGATTCTAGCCTCTCCCTTTCAAGAACCAGACCGTTAGTCTCATCAGAGCTGGACAGGGGTGTAGGAGTGACCCCTGGGAGAGATGGTCTGATCTGACTGGTAGAGGTACTGGGTCCCGATAACTCAGTTGGACCAGGAGAGGGAACCATGGCCTGTTTGGCCAGTAGGGAGCCACTAGCGTCACTTCGACCTCTTCTGCTTGAAGTCTCTGTAGGAATTTCAGGATTACTGGGATCGGGGGGAAGGCATATGCCCTCTGGAACCTCCACCGATCCGTCAAGGCATCCATCCCAACTGCCTGACTGCAATGACCTCTCGTATAAAACTTCTCCATCTTGGCGTTGTGCGGGGAAGCAAAAAGATCCACTTGGGGATTGGTTCCCAGAGACAAGATCCATTGAAATGCTTGATCGTGGAGAGACCACTCGTTGATATCCACCTGAGTGCGTGAAAGAAAGTCCACCTGGGAGTTCTGTACTCCGGGAATAAAGACTGCTGTCAGGTTGACCAGATTTTTCTGGGCCCACTTCATAATGGGTTCTACCTCCTGTAGAAGAGTCAAACTCCGAGTCCCCCCTTGTCTCTTGACATAGGACACCGCCGTGGTGTTGTCCATCCTCAGCAGTACCGATTCTCCTTTCAGGAGTTGGGAGAAGGACTGGAGGGCACACCAGGCCGCCCGGAGCTCCAGGATGTTCGAGCCCGGATTGCGGAGGCGAGCATCCCAGCTGCCTTGCGCTATGCTTGTACCACACAGGGCCCCCCAGCCGGAGCCACTGGCATCGGTCGTCACTGTGACCCAGGAGACTGGAGCGATGGAATGGCAATTTAGGAGATTTTTGGGCTGAAGCCACCAAAAGAGGCTGCTCCTCATAGATGCTGAAATGCGAACCCGCTGATTCTTGTTCCCTGACTTCCACTGCCTGAGGAAGCCAGACTGGAAGGGACGTAGCCTCCATAGTGCCCATTTCACCATGGGGGTTGTGGAGACCATTGTTCCGATAATCTTTAGACACTGGAACGCTTTTAAATGGCGAGCATCTAGAGCCCGAGAAATCCTCTCCTGAACCACAGGGATCTTCTCTAGCGGAAGAGAGATGGTCTTTTTTACTGTGTCGAACTGGGCCCCAAGGTATACCAGAGATTGAGTTGGTTCCAGATGGCTTTTCGCTAAATTCAGGAGCCATCCAAATTCGGACAGGATCGAGATCACCTGATCTCTTTGAACTAGGAGATGAGTTCTGTCCTGAGCTAAGACGAGGAGGTCGTCCAGATAATGGTAAAGTCGTATCTTTTTCAACCTGATGAGGGCCACCACTGCCAATAGGGTCTTGGTGAAGACTCGCGGTGAGGTTGTCAGCCCGAAGGGTAGGCACACAAACTGAAGGTGTTCTTGTCCAACGTGGAACCTGAGATATTTCTGGAGTTCTATTGCCACTGGAACGTGGAAATAAGCATCTTTCAGATCTATAGAGATCATCCAGTCGCCTGGCTGTATGGCTTGCTGGATTGACGACAGAGTTTCCATCTTGAATCTTCTGTGTTTTATGAATTTGTTTAGATAGGTCAAGTCTATAACTGGGCGCCAAGCACCGCTTTTCTTCTGCACCAAGAAGAGGGGGGAGTATACCCCATGAAACTGTTCGTCCTTTGGGACGCATACTACTGCTCCTTGGGATTTGAGTAGATCCACGTAGGTTAGAAGAACCTGCCTCTGTTCCGCTGACCTTGGGAGTAGGGTGGAAATGAACCTGGGAAGAGGAATACTGGAGAAGGACCATGCGTGGCCTGATGACACTGTCTTGATGACCCAAAAGTCTGTGATCGAGGCCGCCCAGACGTGCCGAAAGAGGAGCAGTCGAGCTCCCACCCGATCCGCCTGGGCGGGCGTTGTTTCAAAAAGATTTCGCCTGATCACGTCCACCTGACGCCTGGCTAGTTGAGGCTGGCTTACGAAAAGATGCTCGACCTCTCCCCCAGTTTCTCCTGAAGTTTCCGCCAGGTCTGTAGGCGCGAGCTTCCCTAGTGCGGTCTGGGCTATATCTTCGGAACTGTGGTTTCTTCTTTCCGGACTGACGCCTATCCTGGGGGAGAAAACCCGATTTACCACCTGTAGCTTTAGCAATGGCGTCGTCCAATTTGTTGCCAAACAGAGACGATCCCTCAAAGGGAATTTTACACCAAATTTGTTTGGACGACGGGTCAGCAGCCCAAGGGCGCAACCACAGAGCCCGTTTGGCTGTAACAGAAGACAGCATAATCCTTGCCAATAGGCGGATTAAATCGACGGATGCTTCCCCCAGAAAGGCAACCGCTAGTTTCAGTTCTGACGTAGCAGAACTTCTGGCCAGATCTTCCGAGACACCCTTAAGGAAGGAGTCCACATTCTCCGTCCAGACC